>NW_027518621.1:933198-1118110 GCF_049243985.1 Paroedura picta | reverse complement strand
CCTTTTCTCTGTGGAGGTTGGACCACTGTCTGACTTATAATGTTTTTAGAGTCCCCCCCCCTCCTTAACAAGGCTTGTAAGCGGCATCCCTTCCACTCCAGGCAACAGAGGTGAGCTCTTTGTGATGTCATGTCCGTTGCTCTCCACTTTCTCTGTTGAGGTAGGCCCACTGTCTGACTTATAATGGTTTTAGCGATCCCGCCCCCCTCATAACAAGGCCTGTAAGCGGCATGCCTTCCTCTCCAGGCAACAGAGGTGAGCTCTTTGTGATGTCATGTCCGTTGCTCTCCACTTTCTCTGTGGAGGTAGGCCCACTGTCTGACTTATAATGGTTTTAGCGATCCCGCCCCCCTCATAACAAGGCCTGTAAGCGGCATCCCTTCCTCTCCAGGCAACAGAGGTGAGCTCTTTGTGATGTCATGTCCGTTGCTCTCCACTTTCTCTGTGGAGGTAGACCCACTGTCTGACATAATGTTTTAGAGATCCCGACCCCCTCATAACAAGACCTGTAAGCGGCATCCCTTCCTCTCCAGGCAACAGAGGTAAGCTCTTTGTGATGTCATGTCCTTTGCTCTCCACTTTCTCTGTGGAGGTAGACCCACTGTCTGACATAATGTATTTAGAGATCCCGATCCCCTCATAACAAGACCTGTAATCGGCATCCCTTCCTCTCCAGGCAACAGAGGTGAGCTCTTTGTGATGTCATGTCCGTTGCTCTCCACTTTCTCTGTGGAGGTAGGCCCACTGTCTGACTTATAATGTTTTTAGAGATCCCGCCCCCCTCATAACAAGGCCTGTAAGCGGCATCCCTTCGTCTCCAGGCAACAGAGGTGAGCTCTTTGTGATGTCATGTCCGTTGGTCTCCACTTTCTCTGTGGAGGTAGGCCCACTGTCTGACTTATAATGTTTTCAGAGTCCCCCACCCCTCCTTAACAAGGCCTGTAAGCGGCATCCCTTCCTCTCCAGGCAACAGAGGTGAGCTCTTTGTGATGTCATGTCCGTTGCTCTCCACTTTCTCTGTGGAGGTAGGCCCACTGTCTGACTTATAATATTTTTAGAGTCCCCCCCCTCCTTAACAAGGCCTGTAACCGGCATCCCTTCCTCTCCAGGCAACAGAGGTGAGCTCTTTGTGATGTCATGTCCGTTGCTCTCCACTTTCTCTGTGGAGGTAGGCCCACTGTCTGACTTATATTGTTTTTAGAGATCCCGCCCCCCTCATAACAAGGCCTGTAAGCGGCATCCCTTCCTCTCCAGGCAACAGAGGTGAGCTCTTTGTGATGTCATGTCCGTTGCTCTCCACTTTCTCTGTGGAGGTAGGCCCACTGTTGGACTTATAATGTTTTTAGAGATCCCTCCCCCCTCATAACAAGGCCTGTAAGCGGCATCCCTTCCTCTCCAGGCAACAGAGGTGTGCTCTTTGTGATGTCATGTCCGTTGCTCTCCACTTTCTCTGTGGAGGTAGGCCCACTGTCTGACTCATAATGTTTTTAGAGGCCCCCCCCATAACAAGGCCTGTAAGCGGCATCCCTTCCTCTCCAAGCAAAAGAGGTGAGCTCTTTGTGATGTCATGTCCGTTGCTCTCCACTTTCTCTGTGGAGGTTGGACCACTGTCTGACTTATAATGTTTTTAGAGATCCCGCCCCCCTCATAACAAGGCCTGTAAGCGGCATCCCTTCCTCTCCAGGCAACAGAGGTGAGCTCTTTGTGATGTCATGTCCGTTGCTCTCCACTTTCTCTGTGCAGGTAAGCCCACTGTCTTACTTATAATGTTTTTAGAGTCCCCACCCCCTCCTTAACAAGGCCTGTAAGCGGCATCCCTTCCTCTCCAGGCAACAGAGGTGAGCTCTTTGTGATGTCATGTCCGTTGCTCTCCACTTTCTCTGTGGAGGTAGGCCCACTGTCTGACTTATAATGGTTTTAGCGATCCCGCCCCCCTCATAACAAGGCCTGTAAGCGGCATCCCTTCCTCTCCAGGCAACAGAGGTGAGCTCTTTGTGATGTCATGTCCGTTGCTCTCCACTTTCTCTGTGGAGGTAGACCCACTGTCTGACATAATGTTTTTAGAGATCCCGACCCCCTCATAACAAGACCTGTAAGCGGCATCCCTTCCTCTCCAGGCAACAGAGGTAAGCTCTTTGTGATGTCATGTCCTTTGCTCTCCACTTTCTCTGTGGAGGTAGACCCACTGTCTGACATAATGTATTTAGAGATCCCGATCCCCTCATAACAAGACCTGTAATCGGCATCCCTTCCTCTCCAGGCAACAGAGGTGAGCTCTTTGTGATGTCATGTCCATTGCTCTCCACTTTCTCTGTGGAGGTAAGCCCACTGCCTGACTTATACTGTTTTTAGAGTCCCCCCCCTCCTTAACAAGGCCTGTAAGCGGCATCCCTTCCTCTCCAGGCAACAGAGGTGAGCTCTTTGTGATGTCATGTCCGTTGCTCTCCACTTTCTCTGTGGAGGTAGGCCCACTGTCTGACTTATAATGTTTTTAGAGTCCCCCCCCCTCCCTAACAAGGCCTGTAAGCGGCATCCCTTCCTCTCCAGGCAACAGAGGTGAGCTCTTTGTGATGTCATGTCCGTTGCTCTCCACTTTCTCTGTGGAGGTAGGCCCACTGTCTGACTTATAATGTTTTTAGAGTCCCCCCCCTCCTTAACAACGCCTGTAAGCGGCATCCCTTCCTCTCCAGGCAACAGAGGTGAGCTCTTTGTGATGTCATGTCCGTTGCTCTCCACTTTCTCTGTGGAGGTAGGCCTACTGTCTGACTTATAATGTTTTTAGAGTCCCCCCCCCCTCCTTAACAAGGCCTGTAAGCGGCATCCCTTCCTCTCCAGGCAACA
Organism: Paroedura picta; assembly: GCF_049243985.1. Taxonomy (NCBI): domain Eukaryota; kingdom Metazoa; phylum Chordata; class Lepidosauria; order Squamata; family Gekkonidae; genus Paroedura; species Paroedura picta. The sequence goes on along the minus strand of NW_027518621.1, from coordinate 1,115,269 downwards.
GAGGTGAGCTCTTTGTGATGTCATGTCCGTTGCTCTCCACTTTCTCTGTGGAGGTAGGCCCACTGTCTGACTTATAATGTTTTTAGAGATCCCGCCCCCCTCATAACAAGGCCTGTAAGCGGCATCCCTTCCTCTCCAGGCAACAGAGGTGAGCTCTTTGTGATGTCATGTCCTTTGCTCTCCACTTTCTCTGTGGAGGTAGGCCCACTGTCTGACTCATAATGTTTTTAGAGGCCCCCCCCATAACAAGGCCTGTAAGCGGCATCCCTTCCTCTCCAAGCAAAAGAGGTGAGCTCTTTGTGATGTCATGTCCGTTGCTCTCCACTTTCTCTGTGGAGGTTGGACCACTGTCTGACTTATAATGTTTTTAGAGATCCCGCCCCCCTCATAACAAGGCCTGTAAGCGGCATCCCTTCCTCTCCAGGCAACAGAGGTGAGCTCTTTGTGATGTCATGTCCGTTGCTCTCCACTTTCTCTGTGCAGGTAAGCCCACTGTCTTACTTATAATGTTTTTAGAGTCCCCCCCCCCTCCTTAACAAGGCCTGTAAGCGGCATCCCTTCCTCTCCAGGCAACAGAGGTGAGCTCTTTGTGATGTCACGTCCGTTGCTCTCCTTTTCTCTGTGGAGGTTGGACCACTGTCTGACTTATAATGTTTTTAGAGTCCCCCCCCCTCCTTAACAAGGCTTGTAAGCGGCATCCCTTCCTCTCCAGGCAACAGAGGTGAGCTCTTTGTGATGTCATGTCCGTTGCTCTCCACTTTCTCTGTTGAGGTAGGCCCACTGTCTGACTTATAATGGTTTTAGCGATCCCGCCCCCCTCATAACAAGGCCTGTAAGCGGCATGCCTTCCTCTCCAGGCAACAGAGGTGAGCTCTTTGTGATGTCATGTCCGTTGCTCTCCACTTTCTCTGTGGAGGTAGGCCCACTTTCTGACTTATAATGGTTTTAGCGATCCCGCCCCCCTCATAACAAGGCCTGTAAGCGGCATCCCTTCCTCTCCAGGCAACAGAGGTGAGCTCTTTGTGATGTCATGTCCGTTGCTCTCCACTTTCTCTGTGGAGGTAGGCCCACTGTCTGACTTATAATGTTTTTAGAGTCCCCCCCCCCTCATAACAAGACCTGTAATCGGCATCCCTTCCTCTCCAGGCAACAGAGGTGAGCTCTTTGTGATGTCACGTCCGTTGCTCTCCTCTTTCTCTGTGGAGGTTGGACCACTGTCTGACTTATAATGTTTTTAGAGATCCCGCCCCCCTCATAACAAGGGCTGTAAGCGGCATCCCTTCCTCTCCAGGCAACAGAGGTGAGCTCTTTGTGATGTCATGTCCGTTGCTCTCCACTTTCTCTGTGGAGGTAGACCCACTGTCTGACATAATGTTTTTAGAGATCCCGACCCCCTCATAACAAGACCTGTAAGCGGCATCCCTTCCTCTCCAGGCAACAGAGGTAAGCTCTTTGTGATGTCATGTCCTTTGCTCTCCACTTTCTCTGTGGAGGTAGACCCACTGTCTGACATAATGTATTTAGAGATCCCGATCCCCTCATAACAAGACCTGTAATCGGCATCCCTTCCTCTCCAGGCAACAGAGGTGAGCTCTTTGTGATGTCATGTCCGTTGCTCTCCACTTTCTCTGTGGAGGTAAGCCCACTGCGTGACTTATACTGTTTTTAGAGTACCCCCCCCTCCTTAACAAGGCCTGTAAGCGGCATCCCTTCCTCTCCAGGCAACAGAGGTGAGCTCTTTGTGATGTCATGTCCGTTGCTCTCCACTTTCTCTGTGGAGGTAGGCCCACTGTCTGACTTATAATGTTTTTAGAGTCCCCCCCCCTCCCTAACAAGGCCTGTAAGCGGCATCCCTTCCTCTCCAGGCAACAGAGGTGAGCTCTTTGTGATGTCATGTCCGTTGCTCTCCACTTTCTCTGTGGAGGTAGGCCTACTGTCTGACTTATAATGTTTTTAGAGTCCCCCCCCTCCTTAACAAGGCCTGTAAGCGGCATCCCTTCCTCTCCAGGCAACAGAGGTGAGCTCTTTGTGATGTCATGTCCGTTGCTCTCCACTTTCTCTGTGGAGGTAGGCCCACTGTCTGACTTATATTGTTTTTAGAGTCCCCCCCCCCTCCTTAACAAGGCCTGTAAGCGGCATCCCTTCCTCTCCAGGCAACAGAGGTGAGCTCTTTGTGATGTCATGTCCGTTGCTCTCCACTTTCTCTGTGCAGGTAAGCTCACTGTCTGACTTATAATGTTTTAAGAGTCCCCCCCCCCTTAACAACGCCTGTAAGCGGCATCCCTTCCTCTCCAGGCAACAGAGGTGAGCTCTTTGTGATGTCATGTCCGTTGCTCTCCACTTTCTCTGTGGAGGTAGGCCCACTGTCTGACTTATAATGTTTTTAGAGATCCCGCCCCCCTCATAACAAGGCCTGTAAGCGGCATCCCTTCGTCTCCAGGCAACAGAGGTGAGCTCTTTGTGATGTCATGTCCGTTGGTCTCCACTTTCTCTGTGGAGGTAGGCCCACTGTCTGACTTATAATGTTTTCAGAGTCCCCCACCCCTCCTTAACAAGGCCTGTAAGCGGCATCCCTTCCTCTCCAGGCAACAGAGGTGAGCTCTTTGTGATGTCATGTCCGTTGCTCTCCACTTTCTCTGTGGAGGTAGGCCCACTGTCTGACTTATAATGTTTTTAGAGATCCCGCCCCCCTCATAACAAGGCCTGTAAGCGGCATCCCTTCGTCTCCAGGCAACAGAGGTGAGCTCTTTGTGATGTCATGTCCATTGCTCTCTACTTTCTCTGTGGAGGTAGGCCCACTTTCGGACTTATAATGTTTTTAGAGATCCAGCCCCCCTCATAACAAGGCCTGTAAGCGGCATCCCTTCCTCTCCAGGCAACAGAGGTGAGCTCTTTGTGATGTCATGTCCGTTGCTCTCCACTTTCTCTGTGGAGGTAGGCCCACTGTCGGACTTATAATGTTTTTAGAGATCCCGCCCCCCTCATAACAAGGCCTGTAAGCGGCATCCCTTCCTCTCCAGGCAACAGAGGTGAGCTCTTTGTGATGTCATGTCCGTTGCTCTCCACTTTCTCTGTGGAGGTAGGCCCACTGTCTGACTCATAATGTTTTTAGAGTCCCCCCCCCCATAACAAGGCCTGTAAGCGGCATCCCTTCCTCTCCAAGCAAAAGAGGTGAGCTCTTTGTGATGTCATGTCCGTTGCTCTCCACTTTCACTGTGGAGGTTGGACCACTGTCTGACTTATAATGTTTTTAGAGATCCCGCCCCCCTCATAACAAGGCCTGTAAGCGGCATCCCTTCCTCTCCAGGCAACAGAGGTGAGCTCTTTGTGATGTCATGTCCGTTGCTCTCCACTTTCTCTGTGCAGGTAAGCCCACTGTCTTACTTATAATGTTTTTAGAGATCCCCCCCCCCATAACAAGACCTGTAAGCGGCATCCCTTCCTCTCCAGGCAACAGAGGTGAGCTCTTTGTGATGTCATGTCCGTTGCTCTCCACTTTCTCTGTGGAGGTAGGCCCACTGTCTGACTTATAATGTTTTTAGAGATCCCCCCCCCGCCATAACAAGGCCTGTAAGCGGCATCCCTTCCTCTCCAGGCAACAAAGGTGAGCTCTTTGTGATGTCATGTCCGTTGCTCTCCACTTTCTCTGTGGAGGTAGGCCCACTGTCGGACTTATAATGTTTTTAGAGATCCCGCCCCCCTCATAACAAGGCCTGTAAGCGGCATCCCTTCCTCTCCAGGCAACAGAAGTGAGCTCTTTGTGATGTCATGTCCGTTGCTCTCCACTTTCTCTGTGGAGGTAGGCCCACTGTCAGACTTATAATGTTTTTAGAGATCCCGCCCCCCTCATAACAAGGCCTGTAAGCGGCATCCCTTCCTCTCCAGGCAACAGAGGTGAGCTCTTTGTGATGTCATGTCCGTTGCTCTCCACTTTCACTGTGCAGGTAAGCCCACTGTCTGACTTATAATGTTTTTAGAGTCCCCCCCCTCCTAAACAACGCCTGTAAGCGGCATCCCTTCCTCTCCAGGCAACAGAGGTGAGCTCTTTGTGATGTCATGTCCGTTGCTCTCCACTTTCTCTGTGGAGGTTGGCCTACTGTCTGACTTATAATGTTTTTAGAGATCCCCCCGCCCATAACAAGTCCTGTAAGCGGCATCCCTTCCTCTCCAGGCAACAGAGGTGAGCTCTTTGTGATGTCATGTCCGTTGCTCTCCACTTTCTCTGTGGAGGTTGGACCACTGTCTGACTTATAATGTTTTTAGAGTCCCCCCCCTCCTTAACAACGCCTGTAAGCGGCATCCCTTCCTCTCCAGGCAACAGAGGTGAGCTCTTTGTGATGTCATGTCCGTTGCTCTCCACTTTCTCTGTGGAGGTTGGACCACTGTCTGACTTATAATGTTTTTAGAGTCCCCCCCCCTCCTTAACAACGCCTGTAAGCGGCATCCCTTCCTCTCCAGGCAACAGAGGTGAGCTCTTTGTGATGTCATGTCCGTTGCTCTCCTTTTCTCTGTGGAGGTTGGACCACTGTCTGACTTATAATGTTTTTAGAGTCCCCCCCCCCTCCTTAACAAGGCTTGTAAGCGGCATCCCTTCCTCTCCAGGCAACAGAGGTGAGCTCTTTGTGATGTCATGTCCGTTGCTCTCCACTTTCTCTGTGGAGGTAGGCCCACTGTCTGACTTATAATGTTTTTAGAGATCCCGCCCCCCTCATAACAAGGCCTGTAAGCGGCATGCCTTCCTCTCCAGGCAACAGAGGTGAGCTCTTTGTGATGTCATGTCCGTTGCTCTCCACTTTCTCTGTGGAGGTAGGCCCACTGTCTGACTTATAATGTTTTTACAGATCCCCCCCCCCCCATAACAAGACCTGAAAGCGGCATCCCTTCCTCTCCAGGCAACAGAGGTGAGCTCTTTGTGATGTCATGTCCGTTGCTCTCCACTTTCTCTGTGGAGGTAGGCCCACTGTCTGATTTATAATGTTTTTAGAGATCCCCCCCCCCATAACAAGGCCTGTAAGCGGCATCCCTTCCTCTCCAGGCAATAGAAGTGAGCTCTTTGTGATGTCATATCCGTTGCTCTCCACTTTCTCTGTGGAGGTTGGACCACTGTCGGACTTATAATGTTTTTAGAGATCCCGCCCCCCTCATAACAAGGCCTGTAAGCGGCATCCCTTCCTCTCCAGGCAACAGAAGTGAGCTCTTTGTGATGTCATGTCCGTTGCTCTCCACTTTCTCTGTGGAGGTTGGACCACTGTCTGACTTATAATGTTTTTAGAGATCCCGCCCCCCTCATATCAAGGCCTGTAATCGGCATCCCTTCCTCTCCAGGCAACAGAGGTGAGCTCTTTGTGATGTCATGTCCGTTGCTCTCCACTTTCACTGTGCAGGTAAGCCCACTGTCTGACTTATAATGTTTTTAGAGATCCCCCCGCCCATAACAAGGCCTGTAAGCGGCATCCCTTCCTCTCCAGGCAACAGAGGTGAGCTCTTTGTGATGTCATGTCCGTTGCTCTCCACTTTCTCTGTGGAGGTAGGCCCACTGTCTGACTTATAATGTTTTTAGACATCCCGCCCCCCTCATAACAAGGCCTGTAAGCGGCATCCCTTCCTCTCCAGGCAACAGAGGTGAGCTCTTTGTGATGTCATGTCCGTTGCTCTCCACTTTCTCTTTGGAGGTTGGACCACTGTCTGACGTATAATGTTTTTAGAGATCCCCCCTCCTTAACAAGGCTTGTAAGCGGCATCCCTTCCTCTCCAGGCAACAGAGGTGAGGTCTTTGTGATGTCATGTCCGTTGCTCTCCACTTTCTCTGTGGAGGTAGGCCCACTGTCTGACTTATAATGGTTTTAGCGATCCCGCCCCCCTCATAACAAGGCCTGTAAGCGGCATGCCTTCCTCTCCAGGCAACAGAGGTGAGCTCTTTGTGATGTCATGTCCGTTGCTCTCCACTTTCTCTGTGGAGGTAGGCCCACTGTCAATCTTATAATGTTTTTAGAGTTCCCCCCCCCTCCTTAACAAGGCCTGTAAGCGGCATCCCTTCCTCTCCAGGCAACAGAGGTGAGGTCTTTGTGATGTCATGTCCGTTGCTCTCCACTTTCTCTGTGGAGGTAGGCCCACTGTCTGACTTATAATGTTTTTAGAGTCCCCCCCCCTCCTTAACAACGCCTGTAAGCGGCATCCTTTCCTCTCCAGGCAACAGAGGTGAGCCCTTTGTGATGTCATGTCCGTTGCTCTCCACTTTCTCTGTGGAGGTTGGCCCACTGTCTGACTTATAATGTTTTTAGAGATCCCCCCGCCCATAACAAGGCCTGTAAGCGGCATCCCTTCCTCTCCAGGCAACAGAGGTGAGCTCTTTGTGATGTCATGTCCGTTGCTCTCCACTTTCTCTGTGGAGGTAGGCCCACTGTCTGACTTATAATGTTTTTAGAGATCCCGCCCCCCTCATAACAAGGCCTGTAAGCGGCATCCCTTCCTCTCCAGGCAACAGAGGTGAGCTCTTTGTGATGTCATGTCCGTTGCTCTCCACTTTCTCTTTGGAGGTTGGACCACTGTCTGACTTATAATGTTTTTAGAGATCCTCCCTCCTTAACAAGGCTTGTAAGCGGCATCCCTTCCTCTCCAGGCAACAGAGGTGAGGTCTTTGTGATGTCATGTCCGTTGCTCTCCACTTTCTCTGTGGAGGTAGGCCCACTGTCTGACTTATAATGGTTTTAGCGATCCCGCCCCCCTCATAACAAGGCCTGTAAGCGGCATGCCTTCCTCTCCAGGCAACAGAGGTGAGCTCTTTGTGATGTCATGTCCGTTGCTCTCCACTTTCTCTGTGGAGGTAGGCCCACTGTCTGACTTATAATGGTTTTAGCGATCCCCCCCCCTCATAACAAGGCCTGTAAGCGGCATCCTTTCCTCTCCAGGCAACAGAGGTGAGCTCTTTGTGATGTCATGTCCGTTGCTCTCCACTTTCTCTGTGGAGGTAGGCCCACTGTCTGACTTATAATGGTTTTAGCGATCCCGCCCCCCTCATAACAAGGCCTGTAAGCGGCATGCCTTCCTCTCCAGGCAACAGAGGTGAGCTCTTTGTGATGTCATGTCCGTTGCTCTCCACTTTCTCTGTGGAGGTAGGCCCACTGTCAATCTTATAATGTTTTTAGAGTTCCCCCCCCCTCCTTAACAAGGCCTGTAAGCGGCATCCCTTCCTCTCCAGGCAACAGAGGTGAGGTCTTTGTGATGTCATGTCCGTTGCTCTCCACTTTCTCTGTGGAGGTAGGCCCACTGTCTGACTTATAATGTTTTTAGAGATCCCCCCCCCCTCATAACAAGGCCTGTAAGCGGCATGCCTTCCTCTCCAGGCAACAGAGGTGAGCTCTTTGTGATGTCATGTCCGTTGCTCTCCACTTTCTCTGTGGAGGTAGGCCCACTGTCTGACTTATAATGTTTTTAGAGTCCCCCCCCCTCCTTAACAAGGCCTGTAAGCGGCATCCCTTCCTCTCCAGGCAACAGAGGTGAGCTCTTTGTGATGTCATGTCCGTTGCTCTCCACTTTCTCTGTGGAGGTAGGCCCATTATCAGACTTATAATGTTTTTAGAGATCCCCCAGCCCATAACAAGGCCTGTAAGCATCATTCCTTCCTCTCCAGGCAACAGAGGTGAGCTCTTTGTGATGTCATGTCAGTTGCTCTCGACTTTCTCTGTGGAGGTAGGCCCACTATCTGACTTATAATGTTTTTAGAGATCCCGCCCCCCTCATAACAAGGCCTGTAAGCGGCATCCCTTCCTCTCCAGGCAACAGAGGTGAGCTCTTTGTGATGTCATGTTCGTTGCTCTCCACTTTCTCTGTGGAGGTAGGCCCACTGTCTGACTTATAATATTTTTAGAGTCCCCCCCCCCTACTTAACAAGGCCTGTAAGCGGCATCCCTTCCTCTCCAGGCAACAGAGGTGAGCTCTTTGTGATGTCATGTCCGTTGCTCTACTCTTTCTCTGTGGAGGTTGGACCACTGTCTGACTTATAATGTTTTTAGAGTCCCCCCCCCCGCTCCTTAACAAGGCCTGTAAGCGGCATCCCTTCCTCTCCAGGCAACAGAGGTGAGCTCTTTGTGATGTCACGTCCGTTGCTCTCCACTTTCTCTGTGGAGGTAGGCCCACTGTCTGACTTATAATGTTTTTAGAGTCCCCCCCCTCCTTAACAACGCCTGTAAGCGGCATCCCTTCCTCTCCAGGCAACAGAGGTGAGGTCTTTGTGATGTCATGTCCGTTGCTCTCCACTTTCTCTGTGGAGGTAGGCCCACTGTCTGACTTATAATGTTTTTAGAGATCCCCCCCCCCTCATAACAAGGCCTGTAAGCGGCATGCCTTCCTCTCCAGGCAACAGAGGTGAGCTCTTTGTGATGTCATGTCCGTTGCTCTCCACTTTCTCTGTGGAGGTAGGCCCACTGTCTGACTTATAATGTTTTTAGAGTCCCCCCCCCCTCCTTAACAAGGCCTGTAAGCGGCATCCCTTCCTCTCCAGGCAACAGAGGTGAGCTCTTTGTGATGTCATGTCCGTTGCTCTCCACTTTCTCTGTGGAGGTAGGCCCATTATCAGACTTATAATGTTTTTAGAGATCCCCCAGCCCATAACAAGGCCTGTAAGCATCATTCCTTCCTCTCCAGGCAACAGAGGTGAGCTCTTTGTGATGTCATGTCAGTTGCTCTCGACTTTCTCTGTGGAGGTAGGCCCACTATCTGACTTATAATGTTTTTAGAGATCCCGCCCCCCTCATAACAAGGCCTGTAAGCGGCATCCCTTCCTCTCCAGGCAACAGAGGTGAGCTCTTTGTGATGTCATGTTCGTTGCTCTCCACTTTCTCTGTGGAGGTAGGCCCACTGTCTGACTTATAATATTTTTAGAGTCCCCCCCCCCTACTTAACAAGGCCTGTAAGCGGCATCCCTTCCTCTCCAGGCAACAGAGGTGAGCTCTTTGTGATGTCATGTCCGTTGCTCTACTCTTTCTCTGTGGAGGTTGGACCACTGTCTGACTTATAATGTTTTTAGAGTCCCCCCCCCCCCGCTCCTTAACAAGGCCTGTAAGCGGCATCCCTTCCTCTCCAGGCAACAGAGGTGAGCTCTTTGTGATTTCACGTCCGTTGCTCTCCACTTTCTCTGTGGAGATAGGCCCACTGTCTGACTTATAATGTTTTTAGAGTCCCCCCCCTCCTTAACAACGCCTGTAAGCGGCATCCCTTCCTCTCCAGGCAACAGAGGTGAGCTCTTTGTGATGTCATGTCCGTTGCTCTCCACTTTCTCTGTGGAGGTTGGACCACTGTCAGACTTATAATGTTTTTAGAGATCCCGCCCCCCTCATAACAAGGCCTGTAAGCGGCATCCCTTCCTCTCCAGGCAACAGAGGTGAGCTCTTTGTGATGTCATGTCCGTTGCTCTCCACTTTCTCTGTGGAGGTAGGCCCACTGTCTGACTTATAATGTTTTTAGAGATCCCCCCCCCCCATAACAAGACCTGTAAGCGGCATCCCTTCCTCTCCAGGCAACAGAGGTGAGCTCTTTGTGATGTCATGTCCGTTGCTCTCCACTTTCTCTGTGGAGGTAGGCCCACTGTCTGACTTATAATGTTTTTAGAGATCCCCCCCCCTCATAACAAGGCCTGTAAGCGGCATCCCTTCCTCTCCAGGCAACAGAAGTGAGCTCTTTGTGATGTCATGTCCGTTGCTCTCCACTTTCTCTGTGGAGGTTGGACCACTGTCTGACTTATAATGTTTTTAGAGTCCCCCCCACTCCTTAACAACGCCTGTAAGCGGCATCCCTTCCTCTCCAGGCAACAGAGGTGAGCTCTTTGTGATGTCATGTCCGTTGCTCTCCTCTTTCTCTGTGGAGGTTGGACCACTGTCTGACTTATAATGTTTTTAGAGTCCCCACCCTCCTTAACAAGGCTTGTAAGCGGCATCCCTTCCTTTCCAGGCAACAGAGGTGAGCTCTTTGTGATGTCATGTCCGTTGCTCTCCACTTTCTCTGTGGAGGTTGGACCTCTGTCTGACTTATAATGTTTTTAGCGATCCCGCCCCCCTCATAACAAGGCCTGTAAGCGGCATGCCTTCCTCTCCAGGCAACAGAGGTGAGCTCTTTGTGATGTCATGTCCGTTGATCTACACTTTCTCTGTGGAGGTTGGACCTCTGTCTGACTTATAATGTTTTTAGAGATCCCCCCCATAACAAGGCCTGTAACGGCATCCTTTCCTCTCCAGGCAACAGAGGTGAGGTTTTTGTGATGTCATGTCCGTTGCTCTCCACTTTCTCTGTGGAGGTAGGCCCACTGTCTGACTTATAATGTTTTTAGAGTCCCCCCCCTCCTTAACAACGCTTGTAAGCGGCATCCCTTCCTCTCCAGGTAACAGAGGTGAGCTCTTTGTGATGTCATGTCCGTTCCTCTCCACTTTCTCTGTGGAGGTTGGACCACTGTCTGACTTATAATGTTTTTAAAGATCCCGCCCCCCTCATAACAAGGCCTGTAAGCGGCATCCCTTCCTCTTCAGGCAACAGTGGTGAGCTCTTTGTGATGTCATGTCCATTGCTCTCCCCTTTCTCTGTGCAGGTAAGCCCACTGTCTGACTTATAATGTTTTTAGAGTCCCCCCCCTCTCCTTAACAACGCCTGTAAGCGGCATCCCTTCCTCTCCAGGCAATGAAGGTGAGCTCTTTGTGATGTCATGTCCGTTGCTCTCCACTTTCTCTGTGGAGGTAGGCCCACTGTCTGACTTATAATGTTTTTAGAGATCCCGCCCCCCTCATAACAAGGCCTGTAAGCGGCATCCCTTCCTCTCCAGGCAACAGAAGTGAGCTCTTTGTGATGTCATGTCCGTTGCTTTCCACTTTCTCTGTTTTGGTAGGCCCACTGTCGGACTTATAATGTTTTTAGAGATCCCGCCCCCCTCATAACAAGGCCTGTAAGCGGCATCCCTTCCTCTCCAGGCAACAGAGGTGCGCTCTTTGTGATGTCATGTCCGTTGCTCTCCACTTTCTCTGTGGAGGTAGGCCCACTGTCTGACTTATAATGTTTTTAGAGTCCCCCCCCCCCCTCCTTAACAAGGCCTGTAAGCGGTATCCCTTCCTCTCCAGGCAACAGAGGTGAGCTCTTTGTGATGTCATGTCCGTTGCTCTCCACTTTCTCTGTGGAGGTAGGCCCACTATCAGACTTATAATATTTTTAGAGTCCCCCCCCTCCTTAACAAGGCCTGTAAGAGGCATCCCTTCCTCTCCAGGCAACAGAGGTGAGCTCTTTGTGATGTCATGTCCGTTGCTCTCCACTTTCTCTGTGGAGGTAGGCCCACTGTCGGACTTATAATGTTTTTAGAGATCCTGCACCCCTCATAACAAGACCTGTAAGCGGCATCCCTTCCTCTCCAGGCAATAGAGGTGAGCTCTTTGTGATGTCATGTCCGTTGCTCTCCACTTTCTCTGTGGAGGTAGGCCCATTGTCTGACTTATAATGTTTTTAGAGATCCCCCCCCCCATAACAAGGCCTGTAAGCTGCATCCCTTCCTCTCCAGGCAACAAAGGTGAGCTCTTTGTGATGTCATGTCCGTTGCTCTCCACTTTCTCTGTGGAGGTAGGCCCACTGTCGGACTTATAATGTTTTTAGAGATCCCGCCCCCCTCATAACAAGGCCTGTAAACGGCATCCCTTCCTCTCCAGGCAACAGAAGTGAGCTCTTTGTGATGTCATGTCCGTTGCTCTCCACTTTCTCTGTGGAGGTAGGCCCACTGTCTGACTTATAATGTTTTTAGAGTCCCCCCCCCCTCCTTAACAAGGCCTGTAAGCGGCATCCCTTCCTCTCCAGGCAACAGAGGTGAGCTCTTTGTGATGTCATGTCCGTTGCTCTCCACTTTCTCTGTGGAGGTAGGCCCATTATCAGACTTATAATGTTTTTAGAGATCCCCCAGCCCATAACAAGGCCTGTAAGCATCATTCCTTCCTCTCCAGGCAACAGAGGTGAGCTCTTTGTGATGTCATGTCAGTTGCTCTCGACTTTCTCTGTGGAGGTAGGCCCACTATCTGACTTATAATGTTTTTAGAGATCCCGCCCCCCTCATAACAAGGCCTGTAAGCGGCATCCCTTCCTCTCCAGGCAACAGAGGTGAGCTCTTTGTGATGTCATGTTCGTTGCTCTCCACTTTCTCTGTGGAGGTAGGCCCACTGTCTGACTTATAATATTTTTAGAGTCCCCCCCCCTACTTAACAAGGCCTGTAAGCGGCATCCCTTCCTCTCCAGGCAACAGAGGTGAGCTCTTTGTGATGTCATGTCCGTTGCTCTACTCTTTCTCTGTGGAGGTTGGACCACTGTCTGACTTATAATGTTTTTAGAGTCCCCCCCCCCCGCTCCTTAACAAGGCCTGTAAGCGGCATCCCTTCCTCTCCAGGCAACAGAGGTGAGCTCTTTGTGATTTCACGTCCGTTGCTCTCCACTTTCTCTGTGGAGATAGGCCCACTGTCTGACTTATAATGTTTTTAGAGTCCCCCCCCTCCTTAACAACGCCTGTAAGCGGCATCCCTTCCTCTCCAGGCAACAGAGGTGAGCTCTTTGTGATGTCATGTCCGTTGCTCTCCACTTTCTCTGTGGAGGTTGGACCACTGTCAGACTTATAATGTTTTTAGAGATCCCGCCCCCCTCATAACAAGGCCTGTAAGCGGCATCCCTTCCTCTCCAGGCAACAGAGGTGAGCTCTTTGTGATGTCATGTCCGTTGCTCTCCACTTTCTCTGTGGAGGTAGGCCCACTGTCTGACTTATAATGTTTTTAGAGATCCCCCCCCCCCCATAACAAGACCTGTAAGCGGCATCCCTTCCTCTCCAGGCAACAGAGGTGAGCTCTTTGTGATGTCATGTCCGTTGCTCTCCACTTTCTCTGTGGAGGTAGGCCCACTGTCTGACTTATAATGTTTTTAGAGATCCCCCCCCCTCATAACAAGGCCTGTAAGCGGCATCCCTTCCTCTCCAGGCAACAGAAGTGAGCTCTTTGTGATGTCATGTCCGTTGCTCTCCACTTTCTCTGTGGAGGTTGGACCACTGTCTGACTTATAATGTTTTTAGAGTCCCCCCCACTCCTTAACAACGCCTGTAAGCGGCATCCCTTCCTCTCCAGGCAACAGAGGTGAGCTCTTTGTGATGTCATGTCCGTTGCTCTCCTCTTTCTCTGTGGAGGTTGGACCACTGTCTGACTTATAATGTTTTTAGAGTCCCCACCCTCCTTAACAAGGCTTGTAAGCGGCATCCCTTCCTTTCCAGGCAACAGAGGTGAGCTCTTTGTGATGTCATGTCCGTTGCTCTCCACTTTCTCTGTGGAGGTTGGACCTCTGTCTGACTTATAATGTTTTTAGCGATCCCGCCCCCCTCATAACAAGGCCTGTAAGCGGCATGCCTTCCTCTCCAGGCAACAGAGGTGAGCTCTTTGTGATGTCATGTCCGTTGATCTACACTTTCTCTGTGGAGGTTGGACCTCTGTCTGACTTATAATGTTTTTAGAGATCCCCCCCATAACAAGGCCTGTAACGGCATCCTTTCCTCTCCAGGCAACAGAGGTGAGGTTTTTGTGATGTCATGTCCGTTGCTCTCCACTTTCTCTGTGGAGGTAGGCCCACTGTCTGACTTATAATGTTTTTAGAGTCCCCCCCCTCCTTAACAACGCTTGTAAGCGGCATCCCTTCCTCTCCAGGTAACAGAGGTGAGCTCTTTGTGATGTCATGTCCGTTCCTCTCCACTTTCTCTGTGGAGGTTGGACCACTGTCTGACTTATAATGTTTTTAAAGATCCCGCCCCCCTCATAACAAGGCCTGTAAGCGGCATCCCTTCCTCTTCAGGCAACAGTGGTGAGCTCTTTGTGATGTCATGTCCATTGCTCTCCCCTTTCTCTGTGCAGGTAAGCCCACTGTCTGACTTATAATGTTTTTAGAGTCCCCCCCCTCTCCTTAACAACGCCTGTAAGCGGCATCCCTTCCTCTCCAGGCAATGAAGGTGAGCTCTTTGTGATGTCATGTCCGTTGCTCTCCACTTTCTCTGTGGAGGTAGGCCCACTGTCTGACTTATAATGTTTTTAGAGATCCCGCCCCCCTCATAACAAGGCCTGTAAGCGGCATCCCTTCCTCTCCAGGCAACAGAAGTGAGCTCTTTGTGATGTCATGTCCGTTGCTTTCCACTTTCTCTGTTTTGGTAGGCCCACTGTCGGACTTATAATGTTTTTAGAGATCCCGCCCCCCTCATAACAAGGCCTGTAAGCGGCATCCCTTCCTCTCCAGGCAACAGAGGTGCGCTCTTTGTGATGTCATGTCCGTTGCTCTCCACTTTCTCTGTGGAGGTAGGCCCACTGTCTGACTTATAATGTTTTTAGAGTCCCCCCCCCCCCTCCTTAACAAGGCCTGTAAGCGGTATCCCTTCCTCTCCAGGCAACAGAGGTGAGCTCTTTGTGATGTCATGTCCGTTGCTCTCCACTTTCTCTGTGGAGGTAGGCCCACTATCAGACTTATAATATTTTTAGAGTCCCCCCCCTCCTTAACAAGGCCTGTAAGAGGCATCCCTTCCTCTCCAGGCAACAGAGGTGAGCTCTTTGTGATGTCATGTCCGTTGCTCTCCACTTTCTCTGTGGAGGTAGGCCCACTGTCGGACTTATAATGTTTTTAGAGATCCTGCACCCCTCATAACAAGACCTGTAAGCGGCATCCCTTCCTCTCCAGGCAATAGAGGTGAGCTCTTTGTGATGTCATGTCCGTTGCTCTCCACTTTCTCTGTGGAGGTAGGCCCATTGTCTGACTTATAATGTTTTTAGAGATCCCCCCCCCCCATAACAAGGCCTGTAAGCTGCATCCCTTCCTCTCCAGGCAACAAAGGTGAGCTCTTTGTGATGTCATGTCCGTTGCTCTCCACTTTCTCTGTGGAGGTAGGCCCACTGTCGGACTTATAATGTTTTTAGAGATCCCGCCCCCCTCATAACAAGGCCTGTAAACGGCATCCCTTCCTCTCCAGGCAACAGAAGTGAACTCTTTGTGATGTCATGTCCGTTGCTCTCCACTTTCTCTGTGGAGGTAGGCCCACTGTCGGACTTATAATGTTTTTAGAGATCCTGCACCCCTCATAACAAGACCTGTAAGCGGCATCCCTTCCTCTCCAGGCAATAGAGGTGAGCTCTTTGTGATGTCATGTCCGTTGCTCTCCACTTTCTCTGTGGAGGTAGGCCCATTGTCTGACTTTTAATGTTTTTAGAGATCCCCCCCCCCCATAACAAGGCCTGTAAGCTGCATCCCTTCCTCTCCAGGCAACAAAGGTGAGCTCTTTGTGATGTCATGTCCGTTGCTCTCCACTTTCTCTGTGGAGGTAGGCCCACTGTCGGACTTATAATGTTTTTAGAGATCCCGCCCCCCTCATAACAAGGCCTGTAAACGGCATCCCTTCCTCTCCAGGCAACAGAAGTGAACTCTTTGTGATGTCATGTCCGTTGCTCTCCACTTTCTCTGTGGAGGTAGGCCCACTATCGGACTTATAATGTTTTTAGAGATACCGCCCCCCTCATAACAAGGCCTGTAAGCGGCATCCCTTCCTCTCCAGGCAACAGAGGTGAGCTCTTTGTGATGTCATGTCCGTTGCTCTCCACTTTCTCTGTGGAGGTAGGCCCACTGTCTGACTTATAATGTTTTTAGAGATCCCCCCCCCCATAACAAGGCCTGTAAGCGGCATCCCTTCCTCTCCAGGCAACAAAGGTGAGCTCTTTGTGATGTCATGTCCGTTGCTCTCCACTTTCTCTGTGGAGGTAGGCCCACTATCGGACTTATAATGTTTTTAGAGATCCCGCCCCCCTCATAACAAGGCCTGTAAGCGGCATCCCTTCTTCTCCAGGCAATAGAAGTGAGCTCTTTGTGATGTCATGTCCGTTGCTCTCCACTTTCTCTGTGGAGGTAGGCCCACTGTCGGACTTATAATGTTTTTAGAGATCCCGCCCCCCTCATAACAAGGCCTGTAAGCGGCATCCCTTCCTCTCCAGGCAACAGAAGTGAGCTCTTTGTGATGTCATGTCCGTTGCTCTCCACTTTCTCTGTGGAGGTTGGACCACTGTCTGACTTATAATGTTTTTAGAGTCCCCCCCCTCCTTAACAACGCCTGTAAGCGGCATCCCTTCCTCTCCAGGCAACAGAGGTGAGCTCTTTGTGATGTCATGTCCGTTGCTCTCCTCTTTCTCTGTGGAGGTTGGACCACTGTCTGACTTATAATGTTTTTAGAGTCCCCCCCCTCCTTAACAAGGCTTGTAAGCGGCATCCCTTCCTCTCCAGGCAACAGAGGTGAGCTCTTTGTGATGTCATGTCCGTTGCTCTCCACTTTCTCTGTGGAGGTAGGCCCACTGTCTGACTTATAATGTTTTTAGCGATCCCGCCCCCCTCATAACAAGGCCTGTAAGCGGCATGCCTTCCTCTCCAGGCAACAGAGGTGAGCTCTTTGTGATGTCATGTCCGTTGATCTACACTTTCTCTGTGGAGGTTGGACCTCTGTCTGACTTATAATGTTTTTAGAGATCCCCCCCATAACAAGGCCTGTAACGGCATCCCTTCCTCTCCAGGCAACAGAGGTGAGGTTTTTGTGATGTCATGTCCGTTGCTCTCCACTTTCTCTGTGGAGGTAGGCCCACTGTCTGACTTATAATGTTTTTAGAGTCCCCCCCCCTCCTTAACAACGCTTGTAAGCGGCATCCCTTCCTCTCCAGGCAACAGAGGTGAGCTCTTTGTGATGTCATGTCCGTTCCTCTCCACTTTCTCTGTGGAGGTTGGACCACTGTCTGACTTATAATGTTTTTAGAGTCCCCCCCCTCCTTAACAACGCCTGTAAGCGGCATCCCTTCCTCTCCAGGCAACAGAGGTGAGCTCTTTGTGATGTTATGTCCGTTGCTCTCCACTTTCTCTGTGGAGGTTGGACCACTGTCTGATTTATAATGTTTTTAAAGATCCCGCCCCCCTCATAACAAGGCCTGTAAGCGGCATCCCTTCCTCTTCAGGCAACAGAGGTGAGCTCTTTGTGATGTCATGTCCATTGCTCTCCACTTTCTCTGTGCAGGTAAGCCCACTGTCTGACTTATAATGTTTTTAGAGTCCCCCCCCCTCTCCTTAACAACGCCTGTAAGCGGCATCCCTTCCTCTCCAGGCAATGAAGGTGAGCTCTTTGTGATGTCATGTCCGTTGCTCTCCACTTTCTCTGTGGAGGTAGACCCACTGTCTGACTTATAATGTTTTTAGAGATCCCGCCCCCCTCATAACAAGGCCTGTAAGCGGCATCCCTTCCTCTCCAGGCAACAGAAGTGAGCTCTTTGTGATGTCATGTCCGTTGCTCTCCACTTTCTCTGTGTTGGTAGGCCCACTGTCGGACTTATAATGTTTTTAGAGATCCCGCCCCCCTCATAACAAGGCCTGTAAGCGGCATCCCTTCCTCTCCAGGCAACAGAGGTGCGCTCTTTGTGATGTCATGTCCGTTGCTCTCCACTTTCTCTGTGGAGGTAGGCCCACTGTCTGACTTATAATGTTTTTAGAGTCCCCCCCCCCTCCTTAACAAGGCCTGTAAGCGTCATCCCTTCCTCTCCAGGCAACAGAGGTGAGCTCTTTGTGATGTCATGTCCGTTGCTCTCCACTTTCTCTGTGGAGGTAGGCCCACTATCAGACTTATAATATTTTTAGAGTCCCCCCCCCTCCTTAACAAGGCCTGTAAGAGGCATCCCTTCCTCTCCAGGCAACAGAGGTGAGCTCTTTGTGATGTCATGTCCGTTGCTCTCCACTTTCTCTGTGGAGGTAGGCCCACTGTCGGACTTATAATGTTTTTAGAGATCCCGCCCCCCTCATAACAAGGCCTGTAATCGGCATCCCTTCCTCTCCAGGCAACAGAGGTGAGCTCTTTGTGATGTCACGTCCGTTCCTCTCCACTTTCTCTGTGGAGGTAGGCCCACTGTCTGACTTATAATGTTTTTAGAGTCCCCCCCCTCCTTAACAACGCCTGTAAGCGGCATCCCTTCCTCTCCAGGCAACAGAGGTGAGCTCTTTGTGATGTCATGTCCGTTGCTCTCCACTTTCTCTGTGGAGGTTGGACCACTGTCAGACTTATAATGTTTTTAGAGATCCCGCCCCCCTCATAACAAGGCCTGAAAGCGGCATCCCTTCCTCTCCAGGCAACAGAGGTGCGCTCTTTGTGATGTCATGTCCGTTGCTCTCCACTTTCTCTGTGGAGGTAGGCCCACTGTCTGACTTATAATGTTTTTAGAGATCCCCCCCCCCTCATAATAAGACCTGTAAACGGCATCCCTTCCTCTCCAGGCAACAGAGGTGAGCTCTTTGTGATGTCATGTCCGTTGCTCTCCACTTTCTCTGTGGAGGTTGGCCCACTGTCTGACTTATAATGTTTTTAGAGATCCCACCCCCATAACAAGGCCTGTAAGCGGCATCCCTTCCTCTCCAGGCAACAAAGGTGAGCTCTTTGTGATGTCATGTCCGTTGCTCTCCACTTTCTCTGTGGAGGTAGGCCCACTGTCGGACTTATAATGTTTTTAGAGATCCCGCCCACCTCATAACAAGGCCTGTAAGCGGCATCCCTTCTTCTCCAGGCAATAGAAGTGAGCTCTTTGTGATGTCATGTCCGTTGCTCTCCACTTTCTCTGTGGAGGTAGGCCCACTGTCGGACTTATAATGTTTTTAGAGATCCCGCCCCCCTCATAACAAGGCCTGTAAGCGGCATCCCTTCCTCTCCAGGCAACAGAAGTGAGCTCTTTGTGATGTCATGTCCGTTGCTCTCCACTTTCTCTGTGGAGGTTGGACCACTGTCTGACTTATAATGTTTTTAGAGATCCCGCCCCCCTCTTAACAAGGCCTGTAATCGACATCCCTTCCTCTCCAGGCAACAGAGGTGAGCTCTTTGTGATGTCATGTCCGTTGCTCTCCACTTTCACTGTGCAGGTAAGCCCACTGTCTGACTTATAATGTTTTTAGAGTCCCCCCCCCCTCCTTAACAACGCCTGTAAGCGGCATCCCTTCCTCTCCAGGCAACACAGGTGAGCTCTTTGTGATGTCATGTCCGTTGCTCTCCACTTTCTCTTTGGAGGTTGGACCACTGTCTGACTTATAATGTTTTTAGAGATCCCCCGCCCATAACAAGGCCTGTAAGCGTCATCCCTTCCTCTCCAGGCAACAGAGGTGAGCTCTTTGTGATGTCATGTCCGTTGCTCTCCACTTTCTCTGTGGAGGTTGGCCCACTGTCTGACTTATAATGTTTTTAGAGATCCCCCCGCCCATAACAAGGCCTGTAAGCGGCATCCCTTCCTCTCCAGGCAACACAGGTGAGCTCTTTGTGATGTCATGTCCGTTGCTCTCCACTTTCTCTGTGGAGGTAGGCCCACTGTCTGACTTATAATGTTTTTAGAGATCCCGCCCCCCTCATAACAAGGCCTGTAAGCGGCATCCCTTCCTCTCCAGGCAAAAGAGGTGAGCTCTTTGTGATGTCATGTCCGTTGCTCTCCACTTTCTCTGTGGAGGTAGGCCCACTGTCTGACTTATAATGTTTTTAGAGTCCCCCCCCCCTCCTTAACAAGGCCTGTAAGCGGCATCCCTTCCTCTCCAGGCAACAGAGGTGAGCTCTTTGTGATGTCATGTCCGTTGCTCTCCACTTTCTCTTTGGAGGTTGGACCACTGTCTGACTTATAATGTTTTTAGAGTCCCCCCCCCTCCTTAACAACGCCTGTAAGCGGCATCCCTTCCTCTCCAGGCAACAGAGGTGAGCTCTTTGTGATGTCATGTCCGTTGCTCTCCTCTTTCTCTGTGGAGGTTGGACCACTGTCTGACTTATAATGTTTTTAGAGTCCCCCCCCCCTCCTTAACAAGGCTTGTAAGCGGCATCCCTTCCTCTCCAGGCAACAGAGGTGAGCTCTTTGTGATGTCATGTCCGTTGCTCTCCACTTTCTCTGTGGAGGTTGGACCACTGTCTGACTTATAATGTTTTTAGAGATCCCGCCCCCCTCATAACAAGGCCTGTAAGCGGCATGCCTTCCTCTCCAGGCAACAGAGGTGAGCTCTTTGTGATGTCATGTCCGTTGCTCTCCACTTTCTCTGTGGAGGTAGGCCCACTGTCTGACTTATAATGTTTTTAGAGTCCCCCCCCCCTCCTTAACAAGGCCTGTAAGCGGCATCCCTTCCTCTCCAGGCAACAGAGGTGAGCTCTTTGTGATGTCATGTCCGTTGCTCTCCACTTTCTCTGTGGAGGTAGGCCCACTATCAGACTTATAATATTTTTAGAGTCCCCCCCCTCCTTAACAAGGCCTGTAAGAGGCATCCCTTCCTCTCCAGGCAACAGAGGTGAGCTCTTTGTGATGTCATGTCCGTTGCTCTCCACTTTCTCTGTGGAGGTAGGCCCAATGTCGGACTTATAATGTTTTTAGAGATCCCGCCCCCCTCATAACAAGGCCTGTAATCGGCATCCCTTCCTCTCCAGGCAACAGAGGTGAGCTCTTTGTGATGTCACGTCCGTTCCTCTCCACTTTCTCTGTGGAGGTAGGCCCACTGTCTGACTTATAATGTTTTTAGAGTCCCCCCCCTCCTTAACAACGCCTGTAAGCGGCATCCCTTCCTCTCCAGGCAACAGAGGTGAGCTCTTTGTGATGTCATGTCCGTTGCTCTCCACTTTCTCTGTGGAGGTTGGACCACTGTCAGACTTATAATGTTTTTAGAGATCCCGCCCCCCTCATAACAAGGCCTGAAAGCGGCATCCCTTCCTCTCCAGGCAACAGAGGTGCGCTCTTTGTGATGTCATGTCCGTTGCTCTCCACTTTCTCTGTGGAGGTAGGCCCACTGTCTGACTTATAATGTTTTTAGAGATCCCCCCCCCTCATAATAAGACCTGTAAACGGCATCCCTTCCTCTCCAGGCAACAGAGGTGAGCTCTTTGTGATGTCATGTCCGTTGCTCTCCACTTTCTCTGTGGAGGTTGGCCCACTGTCTGACTTATAATGTTTTTAGAGATCCCACCCCCATAACAAGGCCTGTAAGCGGCATCCCTTCCTCTCCAGGCAACAAAGGTGAGCTCTTTGTGATGTCATGTCCGTTGCTCTCCACTTTCTCTGTGGAGGTAGGCCCACTGTCGGACTTATAATGTTTTTAGAGATCCCGCCCACCTCATAACAAGGCCTGTAAGCGGCATCCCTTCTTCTCCAGGCAATAGAAGTGAGCTCTTTGTGATGTCATGTCCGTTGCTCTCCACTTTCTCTGTGGAGGTAGGCCCACTGTCGGACTTATAATGTTTTTAGAGATCCCGCCCCCCTCATAACAAGGCCTGTAAGCGGCATCCCTTCCTCTCCAGGCAACAGAAGTGAGCTCTTTGTGATGTCATGTCCGTTGCTCTCCACTTTCTCTGTGGAGGTTGGACCACTGTCTGACTTATAATGTTTTTAGAGATCCCGCCCCCCTCTTAACAAGGCCTGTAATCGACATCCCTTCCTCTCCAGGCAACAGAGGTGAGCTCTTTGTGATGTCATGTCCGTTGCTCTCCACTTTCACTGTGCAGGTAAGCCCACTGTCTGACTTATAATGTTTTTAGAGTCCCCCCCCCTCCTTAACAACGCCTGTAAGCGGCATCCCTTCCTCTCCAGGCAACACAGGTGAGCTCTTTGTGATGTCATGTCCGTTGCTCTCCACTTTCTCTGTGGAGGTAGGCCCACTGTCTGACTTATAATGTTTTTAGAGATCCCGCCCCCCTCATAACAAGGCCTGTAAGCGGCATCCCTTCCTCTCCAGGCAAAAGAGGTGAGCTCTTTGTGATGTCATGTCCGTTGCTCTCCACTTTCTCTGTGGAGGTAGGCCCACTGTCTGACTTATAATGTTTTTAGAGTCCCCCCCCCCTCCTTAACAAGGCCTGTAAGCGGCATCCCTTCCTCTCCAGGCAACAGAGGTGAGCTCTTTGTGATGTCATGTCCGTTGCTCTCCACTTTCTCTTTGGAGGTTGGACCACTGTCTGACTTATAATGTTTTTAGAGTCCCCCCCCCCCTCCTTAACAATGCCTGTAAGCGGCATCCCTTCCTCTCCAGGCAACAGAGGTGAGCTCTTTGTGATGTCATGTCCGTTGCTCTCCTCTTTCTCTGTGGAGGTTGGACCACTGTCTGACTTATAATGTTTTTAGAGTCCCCCCCCCCCTCCTTAACAAGGCTTGTAAGCGGCATCCCTTCCTCTCCAGGCAACAGAGGTGAGCTCTTTGTGATGTCATGTCCGTTGCTCTCCACTTTCTCTGTGGAGGTTGGACCACTGTCTGACTTATAATGTTTTTAGAGATCCCGCCCCCCTCATAACAAGGCCTGTAAGCGGCATGCCTTCCTCTCCAGGCAACAGAGGTGAGCTCTTTGTGATGTCATGTCCGTTGCTCTCCACTTTCTCTGTGGAGGTAGGCCCACTGTCTGAGTTATAATGTTTTTAGAGATCCCGCCCCCCTCATAACAAGGCCTGTAAGCGGCATCCCTTCCTCTCCAGGCAACAGAGGTGAGCTCTTTGTGATGTCATGTCCGTTGCTCTCCACTTTCTCTGTGGAGGTAGGCCCACTGTCTGACTTATAATGTTTTTAGAGATCCCCCCCCCATAACAAGGCCTGTAAGCGGCATCCCTTCCTCTCCAGGCAACAAAGGTGAGCTCTTTGTGATGTCATGTCCGTTGCTCTCCACTTTCTCTGTGGAGGTAGGCCCACTGTCGGACTTATAATGTTTTTAGAGATCCCGCCCCCCTCATAACAAGGCCTGTAAGCGGCATCCCTTCCTCTCCAGGCAACAGAAGTGAGCTCTTTGTGATGTCATGTCCGTTGCTCTCCACTTTCTCCGTGGAGGTAGGCCCACTGTCGGACTTATAATGTTTTTAGAGATCCCGCCCCCCTCATAACAAGGCCTGTAAGCGGCATCCCTTCCTCTCCAGGCAACAGAGGTGACCTCTTTGTGATGTCATGTCCGTTGCTCTCCACTTTCTCTGTGGAGGTAGGCCCACTGTCTGACTTATAATGTTTTTAGAGATCCCCCCCCCCCATAACAAGACCTGTAAGCGGCATCCCTTCCTCTCCAGGCAACAGAAGTGAGCTCTTTGTGATGTCATGTCCGTTGCTCTCCACTTTCTCTGTGGAGGTTGGACCACTGTCTGACTTATAATGTTTTTAGAGATCCCGCCCCCCTCATAACAAGGCCTGTAATCGACATCCCTTCCTCTCCAGGCAACAGAGGTGAGCTCTTTGTGATGTCATGTCCGTTGCTCTCCACTTTCACTGTGCAGGTAAGCCCACTGTCTGACTTATAATGTTTTTAGAGTCCCCCCCCCTCCTTAACAACGCCTGTAAGCGGCATCCCTTCCTCTCCAGGCAACAGAGGTGAGCTCTTTGTGATGTCATGTCCGTTGCTCTCCACTTTCTCTTTGGAGGTTGGACCACTGTCTGACTTATAATGTTTTTAGAGATCCCCCCGCCCATAACAAGGCCTGTAAGCGTCATCCCTTCCTCTCCAGGCAACAGAGGTGAGCTCTTTGTGATGTCATGTCCGTTGCTCTCCACTTTCTCTGTGGAGGTTGGCCCACTGTCTGACTTATAATGTTTTTAGAGATCCCCCCGCCCATAACAAGGCCTGTAAGCGGCATCCCTTCCTCTCCAGGCAACACAGGTGAGCTCTTTGTGATGTCATGTCCGTTGCTCTCCACTTTCTCTGTGGAGGTAGGCCCACTGTCTGACTTATAATGTTTTTAGAGATCCTCCCCCCTCATAACAAGGCCTGTAAGCGGCATCCCTTCCTCTCCAGGCAACAGAGGTGAGCTCTTTGTGATGTCATGTCCGTTGCTCTCCACTTTCTCTGTGGAGGTAGGCCCACTGTCTGACTTATAATGTTTTTAGAGTCCCCCCCCTCCTTAACAAGGCCTGTAAGCGGCATCCCTTCCTCTCCAGGCAACAGAGGTGAGCTCTTTGTGATGTCATGTCCGTTGCTCTCCACTTTCTCTTTGGAGGTTGGACCACTGTCTGACTTATAATGTTTTTAGAGTCCCCCCCCCTCCTTAACAACGCCTGTAAGCGGCATCCCTTCCTCTCCAGGCAACAGAGGTGAGCTCTTTGTGATGTCATGTCCGTTGCTCTCCTCTTTCTCTGTGGAGGTTGGACCACTGTCTGACTTATAATGTTTTTAGAGTCCCCCCCCTCCTTAACAAGGCTTGTAAGCGGCATCCCTTCCTCTCCAGGCAACAGAGGTGAACTCTTTGTGATGTCATGTCCGTTGCTCTCCACTTTCTCTGTGGAGGTTGGACCACTGTCTGACTTATAATGTTTTTAGAGATCCCGCCCCCCTCATAACAAGGCCTGTAAGCGGCATGCCTTCCTCTCCAGGCAACAGAGGTGAGCTCTTTGTGATGTCATGTCCGTTGCTCTCCACTTTCTCTGTGGAGGTAGGCCCACTGTCTGACTTATAATGTTTTTAGCGATCCCGCCCCCCTCATAACAAGGCCTGTAAGCGGCATGCCTTCCTCTCCAGGCAACAGAGGTGAGCTCTTTGTGATGTCATGTCCGTTGCTCTCCACTTTCTCTTTGGAGGTAGGCCCACTGTCTTACTTATAATGTTTTTAGAGATCCCGCCCCCCTCATAACAAGGCCTGTAAGCGGCATCCCTTCCTCTCCAGGCAACAGAGGTGAGCTCTTTGTGATGTCATGTCCGTTGCTCTCCACTTTCTCTGTGGAGGTAGGCCCACTGTCTGACTTATAATGTTTTTAGAGTCCCCCCCCTCCTTAACAAGGCCTGTAAGCGGCTGTCGTGGTTCGGTCCTTGGTGGCTTGGGAACGGGACCGAACCCCGCCATCAGAGGCGCCCGCGATCACGGAGGTAGGGCATGGTGATCATAGGCAGGCCGGCAGCTGGGCGCCCCACCCGATCGTTGAGGTGGCAATGGCCGCTAAAGAACCTCAATGTCCCCCTCCACCTTTTGACAAGGGCCCGGAGATGGCCCTTTGTTCCAGGAAAATGGGCCATCAGGAACCCCGGAAAACCTCGCATATGTGCATGAGTCATGATTGTATCAGCATGTTCCCTCCGCAAGTACTGGGTGGGGCAATACAGCCTAAGGAGGTGGGTTTTGTATAAAAGGGAGCTTCCACCTGGAGTTCGGTGGAAGCTCTTACTCCATACCAGCGGACTCCACGTTGCTGAAATAAAGCTTGTTCCTGTTGTATCGTTCACCAGGCCTGGCGTGACGTTTTCTTCAAAAGGGGCACCCTGTTTTTCAGTTAGCAAGCGGGTTCCCGACATCGTAAGAGCTTCCCACCGAACTCCAGGGTCGGCATCGCATCCGAGCGCTTATCGGGACGGATCCAGAGATGGCGTTTTCAAGCAACGGGGCGGTCTCGACCCCCACGAACCCCGGGAACATGAGTTTAATGTCCCCGGGAGATTTCCTCCGAAAATCGGGGGGCCAGGAGCAGCTGTCCGGGACCCCGAGACCCTCGGCAGCGGCGGCCAAGGGAAGGCGCCGGGCCATGGGTTTCCCAAGCACGGCGGGGAGCGCGCCGAGGTCTGGGGGGTTGGCCCCAACCTGGGACACCCAGCTGAGGCAGGCGCTTCGCCCGGTAGGACCTGAGGAATCCCTAGAGGACCTGCGGCGGGCCATGGCGGACTTGGCCAGGCGCTTGCAGGCAGCTGAAGCCCGTGAGCAAGCTCGGGCCGGGCCCGGGGGGACTGGTAATACAACGGCGGAGGGGATCGCGTCGAGTGAGGACGTCTCCAGCGACGAGGACGAGCCCGGTACTGGTGAGCGGGCCCCGGACCCCGACCCGGAGCAGTTTTCAGTCCCGAGTAGGCGAGACGGCCAGCGGAGAGGCGAGATAGCAGAGGATCTCGGGGGAGCGGGTGAGCCGACGGGGCGGCGAGAGCCGGACCAACGCAGGAGCGACGTGCAAGGCAGGGAGCGGCACGGCGTCGTTGGGCAAGTTGGTAGCCGGTGGAGCGGAGCAGGACGAGACGGCGGACGCCGAGAATCCCGGATCCGGAGGGGGTCGGACTACTCTCCAAAACGTTCCCCCCCAGAGCTTAAGGCGCGTTTCGACGGGACGCCGGACGACCTCCCGCAGTTCCTCCTCCACGCGCTGACGCATGCCCGGAGGTATGGAGACCGGTATGAGGACTCCGAGGACTTGGTCTGGGGGGTGGCATCGTGTCTCCAGGGCAAGGCGGGTCAGTGGTACCTAGGGTTGGCCGAGCGCGGCGACCCGGCAAGTCGGGACCTGCAGGACTTCGTGGTCGCGCTCCGCCGACGATTCCAGGACCCCCAGGCTGAGGACAAGGCAAAGAGTCGGATCAAGGGACTTCGACAGGGTACTAGGGGGGTTATGGACTATATAGACATTTTCCGGAGGGAAGCAGGCAAGGTGTTCTCCTGGAACGAGGAGACCCAAATCGAGTACTTCCGGGAGGGCCTTAACCCGAAGCTCAGGGAATGGGCCGTGATCAAGGGGACGGAAGAAGATCTGTCTACACTGGAGGGGTGGTGTTTTGTGGTCGCCAAGCTGGAAGCCAGCCTGGGTTGGGCCGCCGCACCCCCCCGGGAGGCCAAAGGCGGGTCAGCCGAGGCGCCGAGACCGGGCCCCGACAACTCGCGCCCCAAACGACCCCCGAACCCCGAGCGGGAAAGGAGACGCCGGGAAGGTCTGTGCCTGAAATGCGGGGGGTCAGGACATTTCGCAGCAGCGTGCCAACGGCAAGGGGGGGAGGACCGCGGGCTCTCCCAGGGGGGAGGTGCGACACGCCCCCAGCAGGCACGCCGGGCGGAGGACCTCCGCAACGAACCGGGAAGCGCCCAGGCGACGGGAAACGGCCAGGACCTGCTGTAGACGGCGCCGGGCAGCAGGTCCCGCGGTGCGAGGGAAAACCCCTGCAGCATGAGGCGCGACCTCCGAACGTGGTAATTTTAGAGCTCCGGAACCCGGAGAACGGACTAAGTTGGGTGGGGGAGGCTCTTTTGGACTCTGGATGCGACCACAGCATGGTCCACCCCCAGATAGCCCGGGCTTTGGGGCTACCGAAGCGCATTCGGAAGGTTCCCCTGGTTTTCGTCCAGATGGACGGCAGCCCGATTCAGGGGGGACCTTTCGGGGAAGAGGTGGGTCCTATCGCCATCCACATAGGGGACCACCAAGAGCTGCGGTGGCTGATCCAGGTCCCCGTAGCGGGATATCGGGCGGTGTTGGGCCTGGATTGGCTGAAGGAACACAACCCCGTGGTGGACTGGCGGGCGGGGACCCTGAAGTTCGACTTGACGGTGGGTGCACGGCATCGGGTCCCCCACGAGAATTCCAGCCACAAGAGGACGGCGGCGCGTCCCAGGGGAGCGGCGGCGGCGCAGCAGGAGAAACCAGAGCCCGAGGTCCCGCCAGAGTACCGAGACCTCGCAGCCGTTTTCAGCGAGCGGGAAGCGGACGAGCTACCCCCACACCGCCGCACGGACTGCGCTATCAACATCCCAGAGGGGGCGGTACTACCCAAAGGGCGCATCTACAAGATGAGTGAGGGTGAGCTCAAGGACCTCCGGGAGTTTTTGGATAAAAATCTGGCCCGAGGTTTCATCCGGCCCGCTTCCAGTCCCATGGGAGCTCCAGTCTTGTTCGTCCGGAAAAAGGATGGGTCCCGACGGCTGTGCCAGGACTACCGGGGCCTCAACGCCATCGCAGCGGGGAACGCTTACCCCCTCCCGCTGATCCCGGATTTGCTGGCCCGGCTGGGCAAAGGGACTCTGTTCACTAAACTGGACCTAAGGGAGGCGTACTACCGGGTACGCATCCGGGAGGGGGATGAGTGGAAAACAGCGTTTAACTGTCAATTGGGACAATTCGAATTTAAAGTGATGCCGTTCGGCTTAAGCGGGGCACCTGGGGTTTTCATGAGTCTAATTAATGAGGTGTTGCAGGACCTTCTGTTTCAGGGGGTGGTGGTTTATTTGGATGACGTCCTGATCTACAGCCAAGATCCCCAAGAGCACGTGACCCTGGTGAGGGAGGTGTTAAAGCGCCTGCTGGCAAACCACCTATACGTGAAGCTGGCTAAGTGCGAATTCCACCGTCCCTCCCTGGACTATTTGGGCTACCGCATCTCAGCCCAGGGCATAGCTATGGACCCCGAGAAGGTGCAGGCGGTGCTGGCCTGGGAAAGGCCCCGCACCCGGAAACAGCTACAAAGCTTCCTGGGGTTTGCTAACTTTTTTAGAGGCTTCATCCCCAGATACTCCTCCGTAGTGGCTCCCCTCACGGACTTGCTAGGTACCAAGGGGAGAGGTCCTCGCGCCACGCGGCCCAGCGCAGCGCTCGGCTGGAATGAGAAATCGGAGGCAGCGTTCCTGGCCCTCAAGCAAGCTTTCGCGTCTGAGCCCACGCTACTGCACGTCGACCCAACCCAGCCGATGGTGGTACAAGTCGACGCCAGCGACGCAGCAGCCGGGGCGGTTCTCCTGCAGCGAGACAAGGCGGGACAGCTGAGGCCGGCGGCCTACCTCTCACGAAAATTCGCCGAAACGGAGCGGAACTGGTCTACCTGGGAGAAGGAGGCGTTTGCGATTAAGTTCGCCCTCACCGAATGGCGGCATTGGCTGGAGGAAACAGAGGAGCCGTTCGAGGTCTGGACAGATCACAAGAATCTGGAGGCGCTCCGGCAACCGCGATCCCTGAACGCCAAGCAGATGAGGTGGGCGGAGTTCTTTTCGCGGTACAATTTCAAGCTTGGTCACATCCCCGGCAAAGAGAATTTCCTCGCGGACGCCCTCTCCCGTCTGCCGCATTATGGGGAGGGGTACGCTCCCTGCACCAGGTCCGTGTTTGGCGAGGAGCAGCTGGGACGGGGGGTCGTCACTAGGCGGCGGGCCAGGGAGGAATGGGAGCCCGACCCGGCGACCGCCCCGCTCCGAGACCGCCTAGTGGCAGCCTATGGGGCAGACGAGGAGCTGGCTGAGCTCCGGGACTCTTTGATTTTGGACTCCGGTCTCTGGCGGAGGGGGGAGGCTGTCTACGTCCCGGAAGGGCTACGACGGGAAGCCCTCAGCCTCTGCCACGATGCTAAGACCGCCGGGCACTTCGGTTTCGTAAAATCCTGGAAGTTGGCCCGGCGGCGGTTTTGGTGGCCCAGTCTGCGGCGGGACACAAAAGCTTACGTCAGTGGTTGTCCTGTCTGCCTGACCTGCAAGCCGGGGGTTGGCAAGCCGAAAGGTCTGCTGCACCCGCTCGAGGTCCCGACCCGGCCGTGGTCAGTGATCTCCATGGACTTTATAACAGACTTGCCTCCCAGCAAGGGGAAAACGGTGATCTGGGTGGTGGTAGATCTATTTTCCAAACAGGCCCATTTCATTCCTTGCGCCAGTGTCCCCAGTGCTTCACAGTTGGCTCGGATGTTCCTGGATCACGTGTTCCGACTGCACGGGCTGCCGGACAAGGTGATTTCCGATCGGGGCTCACAATTCGTGTCCCGGTTTTGGCAAGCTTTCCTGCGCCTGTTAGACATCGAGCAAGGGCTGAGCTCCGCTTACCACCCCCAGACGGACGGGCAGACCGAGCGGGTTAATCAAGTACTGGAGCAGTACTTGCGGTGTTTCGGTTCCTATCATCAAGACACCTGGGTGCCCCTGCTCCCCCTGGCCGAGTTCGCGTACAACAACGCAGACCACAGCAGCACGGAGATGTCGCCTTTTGCCGTCGTCTACGGGACAGACCTGAGACACTTCCCGGAGCTTGGAGAGGTCCCCGCCCGGGAATCGGCCGACCTTCGCGAGTGGGGGAAGCGTGCCGGGAGCTGCTGGAAGTCGCTGCAGGAGCAGCTCCACAAAGTCAAGGCAGCGCAGAAAGAGGACGCCGACCGGAAGAGACGACCAGCTGAGGAGATCCGACCGGGGGATCGAGTTTACCTTTCCACCCGGAACCTACGGTTGAATTTGCCCAGCAAGAAGTTAGGCCCTCGGTTTTTGGGGCCTTTCGAGGTCTTGGCCCCGATCAACGAAGTTTCGGTCAAGCTCAAGCTCCCCAAGAACCTCCGGCACATCCATCCCGTCTTTCACGTGAGCCTTCTAAAAAAAACTCCGGACGGTGACGTTTGGCACCCCGTGTTTTCCCCGCCAGCGCCCGAGGTCCTGCCGGGGGGGGAGCATCACGAGGTGGCGGATATCCTGGACTCTATACTCCACAGGGGGAAGTTGCAGTACCTCGTGGAATGGAAGGACTTCGCTTTGGGGGACCGGGAATGGGTCTGGGCAGCGGACGTCCTTGCGCCCCGACTCACTGAACGTTTCCACAAGCGGTATCCTGGCCGCCCCGGGGGGTTGGAGAATGGACCTTTGGGGGGGCAGAATGTCGTGGTTCGGTCCTTGGTGGCTTGGGAACGGGACCGAACCCCGCCATCAGAGGCGCCCGCGATCACGGAGGTAGGGCATGGTGATCATAGGCAGGCCGGCAGCTGGGCGCCCCACCCGATCGTTGAGGTGGCAATGGCCGCTAAAGAACCTCAATGTCCCCCTCCACCTTTTGACAAGGGCCCGGAGATGGCCCTTTGTTCCAGGAAAATGGGCCATCAGGAACCCCGGAAAACCTCGCATATGTGCATGAGTCATGATTGTATCAGCATGTTCCCTCCGCAAGTACTGGGTGGGGCAATACAGCCTAAGGAGGTGGGTTTTGTATAAAAGGGAGCTTCCACCTGGAGTTCGGTGGAAGCTCTTACTCCATACCAGCGGACTCCACGTTGCTGAAATAAAGCTTGTTCCTGTTGTATCGTTCACCAGGCCTGGCGTGACGTTTTCTTCAAAAGGGGCACCCTGTTTTTCAGTTAGCAAGCGGGTTCCCGACAGCGGCATCCCTTCCTCTCCAGGCAACAGAGGTGAGCTCTTTGTGATGTCATGTCCGTTGCTCTCCACTTTCTCTTTGGAGGTTGGACCACTGTCTGACTTATAATGTTTTTAGAGTCCCCCCCCCCTCCTTAACAACGCCTGTAAGCGGCATCCCTTCCTCTCCAGGCAACAGAGGTGAGCTCTTTGTGATGTCATGTCCGTTGCTCTCCTCTTTCTCTGTGGAGGTTGGACCACTGTCTGACTTATAATGTTTTTAGAGTCCCCCCCCTCCTTAACAAGGCTTGTAAGCGGCATCCCTTCCTCTCCAGGCAACAGAGGTGAGCTCTTTGTGATGTCATGTCCGTTGCTCTCCACTTTCTCTGTGGAGGTTGGACCACTGTCTGACTTATAATGTTTTTAGAGATCCCGCCCCCCTCATAACAAGGCCTGTAAGCGGCATGCCTTCCTCTCCAGGCAACAGAGGTGAGCTCTTCGTGATGTCATGTCCGTTGCTCTCCACTTTCTCTGTGGAGGTAGGCCCACTGTCTGACTTAAAATGTTTTTAGCGATCCCGCCCCACTCATAACAAGGCCTGTAAGCGGCATGCCTTCCTCTCCAGGCAACAGAGGTGAGCTCTTTGTGATGTCATGTCCGTTGCTCTCCACTTTCTCTTTGGAGGTAGGCCCACTGTCTGACTTATAATGTTTTTAGAGATCCCGCCCCCCTCATAACAAGGCCTGTAAGCGGCATCCCTTCCTCTCCAGGCAACAGAGGTGAGCTCTTTGTGATGTCATGTCCGTTGCTCTCCACTTTCTCTGTGGAGGTAGGCCCAATGTCTGACTTATAATGTTTTTAGAGTCCCCCCCCCTCCTTAACAAGGCCTGTAAGCGGCATCCCTTCCTCTCCAGGCAACAGAGGTGAGCTCTTTGTGATGTCATGTCCGTTGCTCTCCACTTTCTCTTTGGAGGTAGGCCCACTGTCGGACTTATAATGTTTTTAGCGATCCCGCCCCCCTCATAACAAGGCCTGTAAGCGGCATCCCTTCCTCTCCAGGCAACAGAGGTGCGCTCTTTGTGATGTCATGTCCGTTGCTCTCCACTTTCTCTGTGGAGGTAGGCCCACTGTCTGACTTATAATGTTTTTAGAGTCCCCCCCCCCCTCCTTAACAAGGCCTGTAAGCGGTATCCCTTCCTCTCCAGGCAACAGAGGTGAGCTCTTTGTGATGTCATGTCCGTTGCTCTCCACTTTCTCTGTGGAGGTAGGCCCACTATCAGACTTATAATATTTTTAGAGTCCCCCCCCTCCTTAACAAGGCCTGTAAGAGGCATCCCTTCCTCTCCAGGCAACAGAGGTGAGCTCTTTGTGATGTCATGTCCGTTGCTCTCCACTTTCTCTGTGGAGGTAGGCCCACTGTCGGACTTATAATGTTTTTAGAGATCCTGCACCCCTCATAACAAGACCTGTAAGCGGCATCCCTTCCTCTCCAGGCAATAGAGGTGAGCTCTTTGTGATGTCATGTCCGTTGCTCTCCACTTTCTCTGTGGAGGTAGGCCCATTGTCTGACTTATAATGTTTTTAGAGATCCCCCCCCCCCCATAACAAGGCCTGTAAGCTGCATCCCTTCCTCTCCAGGCAACAAAGGTGAGCTCTTTGTGATGTCATGTCCGTTGCTCTCCACTTTCTCTGTGGAGGTAGGCCCACTGTCGGACTTATAATATTTTTAGAGATCCCGCCCCCCTCATAACAAGGCCTGTAAGCGGCATCCCTTCTTCTCCAGGCAATAGAAGTGAGCTCTTTGTGATGTCATGTCCGTTGCTCTCCACTTTCTCTGTGGAGGTAGGCCCACTGTCGGACTTATAATGTTTTTAGAGATCCCGCCCCCCCTCATAACAAGGCCTGTAAGCGGCATCCCTTCCTCTCCAGGCAACAGAAGTGAGCTCTTTGTGATGTCATGTCCGTTGCTCTCCACTTTCTCTGTGGAGGTTGGACCTCTGTCTGACTTATAATGTTTTTAGAGATCCCCCCCATAACAAGGCCTGTAACGGCATCCCTTCCTCTCCAGGCAACAGAGGTGAGGTTTTTGTGATGTCATGTCCGTTGCTCTCCACTTTCTCTGTGGAGGTAGGCCCACTGTCTGACTTATAATGTTTTTAGAGTCCCCCCCCCTCCTTAACAACGCTTGTAAGCGGCATCCCTTCCTCTCCAGGCAACAGAGGTGAGCTCTTTGTGATGTCATGTCCGTTCCTCTCCACTTTCTCTGTGGAGGTTGGACCACTGTCTGACTTATAATGTTTTTAGAGTCCCCCCCCTCCTTAACAACGCCTGTAAGCGGCATCCCTTCCTCTCCAGGCAACAGAGGTGAGCTCTTTGTGATGTTATGTCCGTTGCTCTCCACTTTCTCTGTGGAGGTTGGACCACTGTCTGATTTATAATGTTTTTAAAGATCCCGCCCCCCTCATAACAAGGCCTGTAAGCGGCATCCCTTCCTCTTCAGGCAACAGAGGTGAGCTCTTTGTGATGTCATGTCCATTGCTCTCCACTTTCTCTGTGCAGGTAAGCCCACTGTCTGACTTATAATGTTTTTAGAGTCCCCCCCCCTCTCCTTAACAACGCCTGTAAGCGGCATCCCTTCCTCTCCAGGCAATGAAGGTGAGCTCTTTGTGATGTCATGTCCGTTGCTCTCCACTTTCTCTGTGGAGGTAGGCCCACTGTCTGACTTATAATGTTTTTAGAGATCCCGCCCCCCTCATAACAAGGCCTGTAAGCGGCATCCCTTCCTCTCCAGGCAACAGAAGTGAGCTCTTTGTGATGTCATGTCCGTTGCTCTCCACTTTCTCTGTGTTGGTAGGCCCACTGTCGGACTTATAATGTTTTTAGAGATCCCGCCCCCCTCATAACAAGGCCTGTAAGCGGCATCCCTTACTCTCCAGGCAACAGAGGTGCGCTCTTTGTGATGTCATGTCCGTTGCTCTCCACTTTCTCTGTGGAGGTAGGCCCACTGTCTGACTTATAATGTTTTTAGAGTCCCCCCCCCCCTCCTTAACAAGGCCTGTAAGCGGCATCCCTTCCTCTCCAGGCAACAGAGGTGAGCTCTTTGTGATGTCATGTCCGTTGCTCTCCACTTTCTCTGTGGAGGTAGGCCCACTATCAGACTTATAATATTTTTAGAGTCCCCCCCCCCTCCTTAACAAGGCCTGTAAGAGGCATCCCTTCCTCTCCAGGCAACAGAGGTGAGCTCTTTGTGATGTCATGTCCGTTGCTCTCCACTTTCTCTGTGGAGGTAGGCCCACTGTCGGACTTATAATGTTTTTAGAGATCCCGCCCCCCTCATAACAAGGCCTGTAATCGGCATCCCTTCCTCTCCAGGCAACAGAGGTGAGCTCTTTGTGATGTCATGTCCGTTGCTCTCCACTTTCTCTGTGGAGGTTGGACCACTGTCTTACTTATAATGTTTTTAGAGATCCCGCCCTTTCATAACAAGGCCTATAAGCGGCATCCCTTCCTCTCCAGGCAACAGAGGTGAGCTCTTTGTGATGTCACGTCCGTTCCTCTCCACTTTCTCTGTGGAGGTAGGCCCACTGTCTGACTTATAATGTTTTTAGAGTCCCCCCCCCCCGCTCCTTAACAAGGCCTGTAAGCGGCATCCCTTCCTCTCCAGGCAACAGAGGTGAGCTCTTTGTGATGTCACGTCCGTTCCTCTCCACTTTCTCTGTGGAGGTAGGCCCACTGTCTGACTTATAATGTTTTTAGAGTCCCCCCCCTCCTTAACAACGCCTGTAAGCGGCATCCCTTCCTCTCCAGGCAACAGAGGTGAGCTCTTTGTGATGTCATGTCCGTTGCTCTCCACTTTCTCTGTGGAGGTTGGACCACTGTCAGACTTATAATGTTTTTAGAGATCCCGCCCCCCTCATAACAAGGCCTGAAAGCGGCATCCCTTCCTCTCCAGGCAACAGAGGTGCGCTCTTTGTGATGTCATGTCCGTTGCTCTCCACTTTCTCTGTGGAGGTAGGCCCACTGTCTGACTTATAATGTTTTTAGAGATCCCCCCCCCCTCATAATAAGACCTGTAAGCGGCATCCCTTCCTCTCCAGGCAACAGAGGTGAGCTCTTTGTGATGTCATGTCCGTTGCTCTCCACTTTCTCTGTGGAGGTAGGCCCACTATCGGACTTATAATGTTTTTAGAGATCCCGCCCCCCTCATAACAAGGCCTGTAAGCGGCATCCCTTCCTCTCCAGGCAACAGAGGTGAGCTCTTTGTGATGTCATGTCCGTTGCTCTCCACTTTCTCTGTGGAGGTAGGCCCACTGTCTGACTTATAATGTTTTTAGAGATCCCCCCCCCCATAACAAGGCCTGTAAGCGGCATCCCTTCCTCTCCAGGCAACAAAGGTGAGCTCTTTGTGATGTCATGTCCGTTGCTCTCCACTTTCTCTGTGGAGGTAGGCCCACTATCGGACTTATAATGTTTTTAGAGATCCCGCCCCCCTCATAACAAGGCCTGTAAGCGGCATCCCTTCTTCTCCAGGCAATAGAAGTGAGCTCTTTGTGATGTCATGTCCGTTGCTCTCCACTTTCTCTGTGGAGGTAGGCCCACTGTCGGACTTATAATGTTTTTAGAGATCCCGCCCCCCTCATAACAAGGCCTGTAAGCGGCATCCCTTCCTCTCCAGGCAACAGAAGTGAGCTCTTTGTGATGTCATGTCCGTTGCTCTCCACTTTCTCTGTGGAGGTTGGACCTCTGTCTGACTTATAATGTTTTTAGAGATCCCCCCCATAACAAGGCCTGTAACGGCATCCCTTCCTCTCCAGGCAACAGAGGTGAGGTTTTTGTGATGTCATGTCCGTTGGTCTCCACTTTCTCTGTGGAGGTAGGCCCACTGTCTGACTTATAATGTTTTTAGAGTCCCCCCCCCTCCTTAACAACGCTTGTAAGCGGCATCCCTACCTCTCCAGGCAACAGAGGTGAGCTCTTTGTGATGTCATGTCCGTTCCTCTCCACTTTCTCTGTGGAGGTTGGACCACTGTCTGACTTATAATGTTTTTAGAGTCCCCCCCCTCCTTAACAACGCCTGTAAGCGGCATCCCTTCCTCTCCAGGCAACAGAGGTGAGCTCTTTGTGATGTTATGTCCGTTGCTCTCCACTTTCTCTGTGGAGGTTGGACCACTGTCTGATTTATAATGTTTTTAAAGATCCCGCCCCCCTCATAACAAGGCCTGTAAGCGGCATCCCTTCCTCTTCAGGCAACAGAGGTGAGCTCTTTGTGATGTCATGTCCATTGCTCTCCACTTTCTCTGTGCAGGTAAGCCCACTGTCTGACTTATAATGTTTTTAGAGTCCCCCCCCCCTCTCCTTAACAACGCCTGTAAGCGGCATCCCTTCCTCTCCAGGCAATGAAGGTGAGCTCTTTGTGATGTCATGTCCGTTGCTCTCCACTTTCTCTGTGGAGGTAGGCCCACTGTCTGACTTATAATGTTTTTAGAGATCCCGCCCCCCTCATAACAAGGCCTGTAAGCGGCATCCCTTCCTCTCCAGGCAACAGAAGTGAGCTCTTTGTGATGTCATGTCCGTTGCTCTCCACTTTCTCTGTGTTGGTAGGCCCACTGTCGGACTTATAATGTTTTTAGAGATCCCGCCCCCCTCATAACAAGGCCTGTAAGCGGCATCCCTTCCTCTCCAGGCAACAGAGGTGCGCTCTTTGTGATGTCATGTCCGTTGCTCTCCACTTTCTCTGTGGAGGTAGGCCCACTGTCTGACTTATAATGTTTTTAGAGTCCCCCCCCCCTCCTTAACAAGGCCTGTAAGCGGCATCCCTTCCTCTCCAGGCAACAGAGGTGAGCTCTTTGTGATGTCATGTCCGTTGCTCTCCACTTTCTCTGTGGAGGTAGGCCCACTATCAGACTTATAATATTTTTAGAGTCCCCCCCCCTCCTTAACAAGGCCTGTAAGAGGCATCCCTTCCTCTCCAGGCAACAGAGGTGAGCTCTTTGTGTTGTCATGTCCGTTGCTCTCCACTTTCTCTGTGGAGGTAGGCCCACTGTCGGACTTATAATGTTTTTAGAGATCCCGCCCCCCTCATAACAAGGCCTGTAATCGGCATCCCTTCCTCTCCAGGCAACAGAGGTGAGCTCTTTGTGATGTCATGTCCGTTGCTCTCCACTTTCTCTGTGGAGGTTGGACCACTGTCTTACTTATAATGTTTTTAGAGATCCCGCCCTTTCATAACAAGGCCTATAAGCGGCATCCCTTCCTCTCCAGGCAACAGAGGTGAGCTCTTTGTGATGTCACGTCCGTTCCTCTCCACTTTCTCTGTGGAGGTAGGCCCACTGTCTGACTTATAATGTTTTTAGAGTCCCCCCCCCCCGCTCCTTAACAAGGCCTGTAAGCGGCATCCCTTCCTCTCCAGGCAACAGAGGTGAGCTCTTTGTGATGTCACGTCCGTTCCTCTCCACTTTCTCTGTGGAGGTAGGCCCACTGTCTGACTTATAATGTTTTTAGAGTCCCCCCCCTCCTTAACAACGCCTGTAAGCGGCATCCCTTCCTCTCCAGGCAACAGAGGTGAGCTCTTTGTGATGTCATGTCCGTTGCTCTCCACTTTCTCTGTGGAGGTTGGACCACTGTCAGACTTATAATGTTTTTAGAGATCCCCCCCCCCTCATAATAAGACCTGTAAGCGGCATCCCTTCCTCTCCAGGCAACAGAGGTGAGCTCTTTGTGATGTCATGTCCGTTGCTCTCCACTTTCTCTGTGGAGGTAGGCCCACTATCGGACTTATAATGTTTTTAGAGATCCCGCCCCCCTCATAACAAGGCCTGTAAGCGGCATCCCTTCCTCTCCAGGCAACAGAGGTGAGCTCTTTGTGATGTCATGTCCGTTGCTCTCCACTTTCTCTGTGGAGGTAGGCCCACTGTCTGACTTATAATGTTTTTAGAGATCCCCCCCCCCCATAACAAGGCCTGTAAGCGGCATCCCTTCCTCTCCAGGCAACAAAGGTGAGCTCTTTGTGATGTCATGTCCGTTGCTCTCCACTTTCTCTGTGGAGGTAGGCCCACTATCGGACTTATAATGTTTTTAGAGATCCCGCCCCCCTCATAACAAGGCCTGTAAGCGGCATCCCTTCTTCTCCAGGCAATAGAAGTGAGCTCTTTGTGATGTCATGTCCGTTGCTCTCCACTTTCTCTGTGGAGGTAGGCCCACTGTCGGACTTATAATGTTTTTAGAGATCCCGCCCCCCTCATAACAAGGCCTGTAAGCGGCATCCCTTCCTCTCCAGGCAACAGAAGTGAGCTCTTTGTGATGTCATGTCCGTTGCTCTCCACTTTCTCTGTGGAGGTTGGACCACTGTCTGACTTATAATGTTTTTAGAGATCCCGCCCCCCTCATAACAAGGCCTGTAAGCGGCATCCCTTCCTCTCCAGGCAACAGAGGTGAGCTCTTTGTGATGTCATGTCCGTTGCTCTCCACTTTCTCTGTGCAGGTAAGCCCACTGTCTTACTTATAATGTTTTTAGAGTCCCCACCCCCTCCTTAACAAGGCCTGTAAGAGGCATCCCTTCCTCTCCAGGCAACAGAGGTGAGCTCTTTGTGATGTCATGTCCGTTGCTCTCCTTTTCTCTGTGGAGGTTGGACCACTGTCTGACTTATAATGTTTTTAGAGTCCCCCCCCTCCTTAACAAGGCTTGTAAGCGGCATCCCTTCCTCTCCAGGCAACAGAGGTGAGCTCTTTGTGATGTCATGTCCGTTGCTCTCCTTTTCTCTGTGGAGGTTGGACCACTGTCTGACTTATAATGTTTTTAGAGTCCCCCCCCCCCTCCTTAACAAGGCTTGTAAGCGGCATCCCTTCCACTCCAGGCAACAGAGGTGAGCTCTTTGTGATGTCATGTCCGTTGCTCTCCACTTTCTCTGTTGAGGTAGGCCCACTGTCTGACTTATAATGGTTTTAGCGATCCCGCCCCCCTCATAACAAGGCCTGTAAGCGGCATGCCTTCCTCTCCAGGCAACAGAGGTGAGCTCTTTGTGATGTCATGTCCGTTGCTCTCCACTTTCTCTGTGGAGGTAGGCCCACTGTCTGACTTATAATGGTTTTAGCGATCCCGCCCCCCTCATAACAAGGCCTGTAAGCGGCATCCCTTCCTCTCCAGGCAACAGAGGTGAGCTCTTTGTGATGTCATGTCCTTTGCTCTCCACTTTCTCTGTGGAGGTAGACCCACTGTCTGACATAATGTATTTAGAGATCCCGCCCCCTCATAACAAAGACCTGTAATCGGCATCCCTTCCTCTCCAGGCAACAGAGGTGAGCTCTTTGTGATGTCATGTCCGTTGCTCTCCACTTTCTCTGTGGAGGTAGGCCCACTGTCTGACTTATAATGTTTTTAGAGATCCCGCCCCCCTCATAACAAGGCCTGTAAGCGGCATCCCTTCCTCTCCAGGCAAAAGAGGTGAGCTCTTTGTGATGTCATGTCCGTTGCTCTCCACTTTCTCTGTGGAGGTTGGACCACTGTCTGACTTATAATGTTTTTAGAGATCCCGCCCCCCTCATAACAAGGCCTGTAAGCGGCATCCCTTCCTCTCCAGGCAACAGAGGTGAGCTCTTTGTGATGTCATGTCCGTTGCTCTCCACTTTCTCTGTGCAGGTAAGCCCACTGTCTTACTTATAATGTTTTTAGAGTCCCCACCCCCTCCTTAACAAGGCCTGTAAGCGGCATCCCTTCCTCTCCAGGCAACAGAGGTGAGCTCTTTGTGATGTCATGTCCGTTGCTCTCCTTTTCTCTGTGGAGGTTGGACCACTGTCTGACTTATAATGTTTTTAGAGTCCCCCCCCCCTCCTTAACAAGGCTTGTAAGCGGCATCCCTTCCTCTCCAGGCAACAGAGGTGAGCTCTTTGTGATGTCATGTCTGTTGCTCTCCTTTTCTCTGTGGAGGTTGGACCACTGTCTGACTTATAATGTTTTTAGAGTCCCCCCCCTCCTTAACAAGGCTTGTAAGCGGCATCCCTTCCTCTCCAGGCAACAGAGGTGAGCTCTTTGTGATGTCATGTCCGTTGCTCTCCACTTTCTCTGTTGAGGTAGGCCCACTGTCTGACTTATAATGGTTTTAGCGATCCCGCCCCCCTCATAACAAGGCCTGTAAGCGGCATGCCTTCCTCTCCAGGCAACAGAGGTGAGCTCTTTGTGATGTCATGTCCGTTGCTCTCCACTTTCTCTGTGGAGGTAGGCCCACTGTCTGACTTATAATGGTTTTAGCGATCCCGCCCCCCTCATAACAAGGCCTGTAAGCGGCATCCCTTCCTCTCCAGGCAACAGAGGTGAGCTCTTTGTGATGTCATGTCCGTTGCTCTCCACTTTCTCTGTGGAGGTAGACCCACTGTCTGACATAATGTTTTTAGAGATCCCGACCCCCTCATAACAAGACCTGTAAGCGGCATCCCTTCCTCTCCAGGCAACAGAGGTAAGCTCTTTGTGATGTCATGTCCTTTGCTCTCCACTTTCTCTGTGGAGGTAGACCCACTGTCTGACATAATGTATTTAGAGATCCCGATCCCCTCATAACAAGACCTGTAATCGGCATCCCTTCCTCTCCAGGCAACAGAGGTGAGCTCTTTGTGATGTCATGTCCATTGCTCTCCACTTTCTCTGTGGAGGTAAGCCCACTGCCTGACTTATACTGTTTTTAGAATCCCCCCCCCTCCTTAACAAGGCCTGTAAAGCGGCATCCCTTCCTCTCCAGGCAACAGAGGTGAGCTCTTTGTGATGTCATGTCCGTTGCTCTCCACTTTCTCTGTGGAGGTAGGCCCACTGTCTGACTTATAATGTTTTAGAGTCCCCCCCCTCCCTAACAAGGCCTGTAAGCGGCATCCCTTCCTCTCCAGGCAACAGATGTGAGCTCTTTGTGATGTCATGTCCGTTGCTCTCCACTTTCTCTGTGGAGGTAGGCCACTGTCTGACTTATAATGTTTTTAGAGTCCCCCCCCTCCTTAACAACGCCTGTAAGCGGCATCCCTTCCTCCTCCAGGCAACAGAGGTGAGCTCTTTGTGATGTCATGTCCGTTGCTCTCCACTTTCTCTGTGGAGGTAGGCCTACTGTCTGACTTATAATGTTTTTAGAGTCCCCCCCCCCTCCTTAACAAGGCCTGTAAGCGGCATCCCTTCCTCTCCAGGCAACAGAGGTGAGCTCTTTGTGATGTCATGTCCGTTGCTCTCCACTTTCTCTGTGGAGGTAGGCCCACTGTCTGACTTATAATGTTTTTAGAGATCCCCGCCCCCCTCATAACAAGGCCTGTAAGCGGCATCCCTTCCTCTCCAGGCAACAGAGGTGAGCTCTTTGTGATGTCATGTCCGTTGCTCTCCACTTTCTCTGTGGAGGTAGGCCCACTGTCTGACTCATAATGTTTTTAGAGGCCCCCCCCATAACAAGGCCTGTAAGCGGCATCCCTTCCTCTCCAAGCAAAGAGGTGAGCTCTTTGTGATGTCATGTCCGTTGCTCTCCACTTTCTCTGTGGAGGTTGGACCACTGTCTGACTTATAATGTTTTTAGAGATCCCGCCCCCCTCATAACAAGGCCTGTAAGCGGCATCCCTTCCTCTCCAGGCAACAGAGGTGAGCTCTTTGTGATGTCATGTCCGTTGCTCTCCACTTTCTCTGTGCAGGTAAGCCCACTGTCTTACTTATAATGTTTTTAGAGTCCCCCCCCCTCCTTAACAAGGCCTGTAAGCGGCATCCCTTCCTCTCCAGGCAACAGAGGTGAGCTCTTTGTGATGTCACGTCCGTTGCTCTCCTTTTCTCTGTGGAGGTTGGACCACTGTCTGACTTATAATGTTTTTAGAGTCCCCCCCCCCTCCTTAACAAGGGCTTGTAAGCGGCATCCCTTCCTCTCCAGGCAACAGAGGTGAGCTCTTTGTGATGTCATGTCCGTTGCTCTCCACTTTCCTCTGTTGAGGTAGGCCCACTGTCTGACTTATATTGGTTTTAGCGATCCCGCCCCCCTCATAACAAGGCCTGTAAGCGGCATGCCTTCCTCTCCAGGCAACAGAGGTGAGCTCTTTGTGATGTCATGTCCGTTGCTCTCCACTTTCTCTGTGGAGGTAGGCCCACTTTCTGACTTATAATGGTTTTAGCGATCCCGCCCCCCCTCATAACAAGGCCTGTAAGCGGCATCCCTTCCTCTCCAGGCAACAGAGGTGAGCTCTTTGTGATGTCATGTCCGTTGCTCTCCACTTTCTCTGTGGAGGTAGGCCCACTGTCTGACTTATAATGTTTTTAGAGTCCCCCCCCCCTCATAACAAGACCTGTAATCGGCATCCCTTCCTCTCCAGGCAACAGAGGTGAGCTCTTTGTGATGTCACGTCCGTTGCTCTCCTCTTTCTCTGTGGAGGTTGGACCACTGTCTGACTTATAATGTTTTTAGAGATCCCGCCCCCCTCATAACAAGGGCTGTAAGCGGCATCCTTCCTCTCCAGGCAACAGAGGTGAGCTCTTTGTGATGTCATGTCCGTTGCTCTCCACTTTCTCTGTGGAGGTAGACCCACTGTCTGACATAATGTTTTTAGAGATCCCGACCCCCTCATAACAAGACCTGTAAGCGGCATCCCTTCCTCTCCAGGCAACAGAGGTAAGCTCTTTGTGATGTCATGTCCTTTGCTCTCCACTTTCTCTGTGGAGGTAGACCACTGTCTGACATAATGTATTTAGAGATCCCGATCCCCTCATAACAAGACCTGTAATCGGCATCCCCTTCCTCTCCAGCAACAGAGGTGAGCTCTTTGTGATGTCATGTCCGTTGCTCTCCACTTTCTCTGTGGAGGTAAGCCCACTGCCTGACTTATACTGTTTTTAGAGTCCCCCCCCCCTCCTTAACAAGGCCTGTAAGCGGCATCCCTTCCTCTCCAGGCAACAGAGGTGAGCTCTTTGTGATGTCATGTCCGTTGCTCTCCACTTTCTCTGTGGAGGTAGGCCCACTGTCTGACTTATAATGTTTTTAGAGTCCCCCCCCCTCCCTACAAGGCCTGTAAGCGGCATCCCTTCCTCTCCAGGCAACAGAGGTGAGCTCTTTGTGATGTCATGTCCGTTGCTCTCCACTTTCTCTGTGGAGGTAGGCCTACTGTCTGACTTATAATGTTTTTAGAGTCCCCCCCCTCCTTTAACAAGGCCTGTAAGCGGCATCCCTTCCTCTCCAGGCAACAGAGGTGAGCTCTTTGTGATGTCATGTCCGTTGCCTCTCCACTTTCTCTGGAGGTAGGCCCACTGTCTGACTTATATTGTTTTTAGAGTCCCCCCCCCCTCCTTAACAAGGCCTGTAAGCGGCATCCCTTCCTCTCCAGGCAACAGAGGTGAGCTCTTTGTGATGTCATGTCCGTTGCTCTCCACTTTCTCTGTGCAGGTAAGCCCACTGTCTGACTTATAATGTTTTAAGAGTCCCCCCCCCCTTAACAACGCCTGTAAGCGGCATCCCTTCCTCTCCAGGCAACAGAGGTGAGCTCTTTGTGATGTCATGTCCGT
Organism: Paroedura picta; assembly: GCF_049243985.1. Taxonomy (NCBI): domain Eukaryota; kingdom Metazoa; phylum Chordata; class Lepidosauria; order Squamata; family Gekkonidae; genus Paroedura; species Paroedura picta. The sequence continues at coordinate 1,071,950 of NW_027518621.1, read as the reverse complement.
TGCTCTCCACTTTCTCTGTGGAGGTAGGCCCACTGTCTGACTTATAATGTTTTTAGAGATCCCGCCCCCCTCATAACAAGGCCTGTAAGCGGCATCCCTTCGTCTCCAGGCAACAGAGGTGAGCTCTTTGTGATGTCATGTCCGTTGGTCTCCACTTTCTCTGTGGAGGTAGGCCCACTGTCTGACTTATAATGTTTTCAGAGTCCCCCACCCCTCCTTAACAAGGCCTGTAAGCGGCATCCCTTCCTCTCCAGGCAACAGAGGTGAGCTCTTTGTGATGTCATGTCCGTTGCTCTCCACTTTCTCTGTGGAGGTAGGCCCACTGTCTGACTTATAATATTTTTAGAGTCCCCCCCCGCTCCTTAACAAGGCCTGTAACCGGCATCCCTTCCTCTCCAGGCAACAGAGGTGAGCTCTTTGTAATGTCATGTCCGTTGCTCTCCACTTTCTCTGTGGAGGTAGGCCCACTGTCTGACTTATAATGTTTTTAGAGATCCCGCCCCCCTCATAACAAGGCCTGTAAGCGGCATCCCTTCGTCTCCAGGCAACAAAGGTGAGCTCTTTGTGATGTCATGTCCATTGCTCTCTACTTTCTCTGTGGAGGTAGGCCCACTTTCGGACTTATAATGTTTTTAGAGATCCAGCCCCCCTCATAACAAGGCCTGTAAGCGGCATCCCTTCCTCTCCAGGCAACAGAGGTGAGCTCTTTGTGATGTCATGTCCGTTGCTCTCCACTTTCTCTGTGGAGGTAGGCCCACTGTCGGACTTATAATGTTTTTAGAGATCCCGCCCCCCTCATAACAAGGCCTGTAAGCGGCATCCCTTCCTCTCCAGGCAACAGAGGTGAGCTCTTTGTGATGTCATGTCCGTTGCTCTCCACTTTCTCTGTGGAGGTAGGCCCACTGTCTGACTCATAATGTTTTTAGAGTCCCCCCCCCATAACAAGGCCTGTAAGCGGCATCCCTTCCTCTCCAAGCAAAAGAGGTGAGCTCTTTGTGATGTCATGTCCGTTGCTCTCCACTTTCACTGTGGAGGTTGGACCACTGTCTGACTTATAATGTTTTAAGAGATCCCGCCCCCCTCATAACAAGGCCTGTAAGCGGCATCCCTTCCTCTCCAGGCAACAGAGGTGAGCTCTTTGTGATGTCATGTCCGTTGCTCTCCACTTTCTCTGTGGAGGTAGGCCCACTGTCAGACTTATAATGTTTTTAGAGATCCCGCCCCCCTCATAACAAGGCCTGTAAGCGGCATCCCTTCCTCTCCAGGCAACAGAGGTGAGCTCTTTGTGATGTCATGTCCGTTGCTCTCCACTTTCACTGTGCAGGTAAGCCCACTGTCTGACTTATAATGTTTTTAGAGTCCCCCCCCTCCTAAACAACGCCTGTAAGCGGCATCCCTTCCTCTCCAGGCAACAGAGGTGAGCTCTTTGTGATGTCATGTCCGTTGCTCTCCACTTTCTCTGTGGAGGTTGGCCTACTGTCTGACTTATAATGTTTTTAGAGATCCCCCCGCCCATAACAAGTCCTGTAAGCGGCATCCCTTCCTCTCCAGGCAACAGAGGTGAGCTCTTTGTGATGTCATGTCCGTTGCTCTCCACTTTCTCTGTGGAGGTTGGACCACTGTCTGACTTATAATGTTTTTAGAGTCCCCCCCCTCCTTAACAACGCCTGCAAGCGGCATCCCTTCCTCTCCAGGCAACAGAGGTGAGCTCTTTGTGATGTCATGTCCGTTGCTCTCCACTTTCTCTGTGGAGGTTGGACCACTGTCTGACTTATAATGTTTTTAGAGTCCCCCCCCCTCCTTAACAACGCCTGTAAGCGGCATCCCTTCCTCTCCAGGCAACAGAGGTGAGCTCTTTGTGATGTCATGTCCGTTGCTCTCCTTTTCTCTGTGGAGGTTGGACCACTGTCTGACTTATAATGTTTTTAGAGTCCCCCCCCCTCCTTAACAAGGCTTGTAAGCGGCATCCCTTCCTCTCCAGGCAACAGAGGTGAGCTCTTTGTGATGTCATGTCCGTTGCTCTCCACTTTCTCTGTGGAGGTAGGCCCACTGTCTGACTTATAATGTTTTTAGAGATCCCGCCCCCCTCATAACAAGGCCTGTAAGCGGCATGCCTTCCTCTCCAGGCAACAGAGGTGAGCTCTTTGTGATGTCATGTCCGTTGCTCTCCACTTTCTCTGTGGAGGTAGGCCCACTGTCTGACTTATAATGTTTTTACAGATCCCCCCCCCCATAACAAGACCTGTAAGCGGCATCCCTTCCACTCCAGGCAACAGAGGTGAGCTCTTTGTGATGTCATGTCCGTTGCTCTCCACTTTCTCTGTGGAGGTAGGCCCACTGTCTGATTTATAATGTTTTTAGAGATCCCCCCCCCATAACAAGGCCTGTAAGCGGCATCCCTTCCTCTCCAGGCAACAAAGGTGAGCTCTTTGTGATGTCATGTCCGTTGCTCTCCACTTTCTCTGTGGAGGTAGGCCCACTGTCGGACTTATAATGTTTTTAGAGATCCCGCCCCCCTCATAACAAGGCCTGTAAGCGGCATCCCTTCCTCTCCAGGCAATAGAAGTGAGCTCTTTGTGATGTCATGTCCGTTGCTCTCCACTTTCTCTGTGGAGGTTGGACCACTGTCGGACTTATAATGTTTTTAGAGATCCCGCCCCCCTCATAACAAGGCCTGTAAGCGGCATCCCTTCCTCTCCAGGCAACAGAAGTGAGCTCTTTGTGATGTCATGTCCGTTGCTCTCCACTTTCTCTGTGGAGGTTGGACCACTGTCTGACTTATAATGTTTTTAGAGATCCCGCCCCCCTCATATCAAGGCCTGTAATCGGCATCCCTTCCTCTCCAGGCAACAGAGGTGAGCTCTTTGTGATGTCATGTCCGTTGCTCTCCACTTTCACTGTGCAGGTAAGCCCACTGTCTGACTTATAATGTTTTTAGAGATCCCCCCGCCCATAACAAGGCCTGTAAGCGGCATCCCTTCCTCTCCAGGCAACAGAGGTGAGCTCTTTGTGATGTCATGTCCGTTGCTCTCCACTTTCTCTGTGGAGGTAGGCCCACTGTCTGACTTATAATGTTTTTAGAGATCCCGCCCCCCTCATAACAAGGCCTGTAAGCGGCATCCCTTCCTCTCCAGGCAACAGAGGTGAGCTCTTTGTGATGTCATGTCCGTTGCTCTCCACTTTCTCTTTGGAGGTTGGACCACTGTCTGACTTATAATGATTTTAGAGATCCCCCCTCCTTAACAAGGCTTGTAAGCGGCATCCCTTCCTCTCCAGGCAACAGAGGTGAGGTCTTTGTGATGTCATGTCCGTTGCTCTCCACTTTCTCTGTGGAGGTAGGCCCACTGTCTGACTTATAATGGTTTTAGCGATCCCGCCCCCCTCATAACAAGGCCTGTAAGCGGCATGCCTTCCTCTCCAGGCAACAGAGGTGAGCTCTTTGTGATGTCATGTCCGTTGCTCTCCACTTTCTCTGTGGAGGTAGGCCCACTGTCAATCTTATAATGTTTTTAGAGTTCCCCCCCCCTCCTTAACAAGGCCTGTAAGCGGCATCCCTTCCTCTCCAGGCAACAGAGGTGAGGTCTTTGTGATGTCATGTCCGTTGCTCTCCACTTTCTCTGTGGAGGTAGGCCCACTGTCTGACTTATAATGTTTTTAGAGATCCCCCCCCCCCTCATAACAAGGCCTGTAAGCGGCATGCCTTCCTCTCCAGGCAACAGAGGTGAGCTCTTTGTGATGTCATGTCCGTTGCTCTCCACTTTCTCTGTGGAGGTAGGCCCACTGTCGGACTTATAATGTTTTTAGAGATCCCGCCCCCCTCATAACAAGGCCTGTAAGCGGCATCCCTTACTCTCCAGGCAACAGAAGTGAGCTCTTTGTGATGTCATGTCCGTTGCTCTCCACTTTCTCTGTGGAGGTTGGACCACTGTCTGACTTATAATGTTTTTAGAGATCCCGCCCCCCTCATAACAAGGCCTGTAATCGGCATCCCTTCCTCTCCAGGCAACAGAGGTGAGCTCTTTGTGATGTCATGTCCGTTGCTCTCCACTTTCACTGTGCAGGTAAGCCCACTGTCTGACTTATAATGTTTTTAGAGTCCCCCCCCCTCCTTAACAACGCCTGTAAGCGGCATCCATTCCTCTCCAGGCAACAGAGGTGAGCCCTTTGTGATGTCATGTCCGTTGCTCTCCACTTTCTCTGTGGAGGTTGGCCCACTGTCTGACTTATAATGTTTTTAGAGATCCCCCCGCCCATAACAAGGCCTGTAAGCGGCATCCCTTCCTCTCCAGGCAACAGAGGTGAGCTCTTTGTGATGTCATGTCCGTTGCTCTCCACTTTCTCTGTGGAGGTAGGCCCACTGTCTGACTTATAATGTTTTTAGAGATCCCGCCCCCCTCATAACAAGGCCTGTAAGCGGCATCCCTTCCTCTCCAGGCAACAGAGGTGAGCTCTTTGTGATGTCATGTCCGTTGCTCTCCACTTTCTCTTTGGAGGTTGGACCACTGTCTGACTTATAATGTTTTTAGAGATCCCCCCTCCTTAACAAGGCTTGTAAGCGGCATCCCTTCCTCTCCAGGCAACAGAGGTGAGGTCTTTGTGATGTCATGTCCGTTGCACTCCACTTTCTCTGTGGAGGTAGGCCCACTGTCTGACTTATAATGGTTTTAGCGATCCCGCCCCCCTCATAACAAGGCCTGTAAGCGGCATGCCTTCCTCTCCAGGCAACAGAGGTGAGCTCTTTGTGATGTCATGTCCGTTGCTCTCCACTTTCTCTGTGGAGGTAGGCCCACTGTCTGACTTATATTGTTTTTAGAGTCCCCCCCCCTCCTTAACAAGGCCTGTAAGCGGCATCCCTTCCTCTCCAGGCAACAGAGGTGAGCTCTTTGTGATGTCATGTCCGTTGCTCTCCACTTTCTCTGTGCAGGTAAGCCCACTGTCTGACTTATAATGTTTTAAGAGTCCCCCCCCCCTTAACAACGCCTGTAAGCGGCATCCCTTCCTCTCCAGGCAACAGAGGTGAGCTCTTTGTGATGTCATGTCCGTTGCTCTCCACTTTCTCTGTGGAGGTAGGCCCACTGTCTGACTTATAATGTTTTTAGAGATCCCGCCCCCCTCATAACAAGGCCTGTAAGCGGCATCCCTTCGTCTCCAGGCAACAGAGGTGAGCTCTTTGTGATGTCATGTCCGTTGGTCTCCACTTTCTCTGTGGAGGTAGGCCCACTGTCTGACTTATAATGTTTTCAGAGTCCCCCACCCCTCCTTAACAAGGCCTGTAAGCGGCATCCCTTCCTCTCCAGGCAACAGAGGTGAGCTCTTTGTGATGTCATGTCCGTTGCTCTCCACTTTCTCTGTGGAGGTAGGCCCACTGTCTGACTTATAATATTTTTAGAGTCCCCCCCCGCTCCTTAACAAGGCCTGTAACCGGCATCCCTTCCTCTCCAGGCAACAGAGGTGAGCTCTTTGTGATGTCATGTCCGTTGCTCTCCACTTTCTCTGTGGAGGTAGGCCCACTGTCTGACTTATAATGTTTTTAGAGATCCCGCCCCCCTCATAACAAGGCCTGTAAGCGGCATCCCTTCGTCTCCAGGCAACAGAGGTGAGCTCTTTGTGATGTCATGTCCATTGCTCTCTACTTTCTCTGTGGAGGTAGGCCCACTTTCGGACTTATAATGTTTTTAGAGATCCAGCCCCCCTCATAACAAGGCCTGTAAGCGGCATCCCTTCCTCTCCAGGCAACAGAGGTGAGCTCTTTGTGATGTCATGTCCGTTGCTCTCCACTTTCTCTGTGGAGGTAGGCCCACTGTCGGACTTATAATGTTTTTAGAGATCCCGCCCCCCTCATAACAAGGCCTGTAAGCGGCATCCCTTCCTCTCCAGGCAACAGAGGTGAGCTCTTTGTGATGTCATGTCCGTTGCTCTCCACTTTCTCTGTGGAGGTAGGCCCACTGTCTGACTCATAATGTTTTTAGAGTCCCCCCCCCATAACAAGGCCTGTAAGCGGCATCCCTTCCTCTCCAAGCAAAAGAGGTGAGCTCTTTGTGATGTCATGTCCGTTGCTCTCCACTTTCACTGTGGAGGTTGGACCACTGTCTGACTTATAATGTTTTAAGAGATCCCGCCCCCCTCATAACAAGGCCTGTAAGCGGCATCCCTTCCTCTCCAGGCAACAGAGGTGAGCTCTTTGTGATGTCATGTCCGTTGCTCTCCACTTTCTCTGTGCAGGTAAGCCCACTGTCTTACTTATAATGTTTTTAGAGATCCCCCCCCCCCATAACAAGACCTGTAAGCGGCATCCCTTCCTCTCCAGGCAACAGAGGTGAGCTCTTTGTGATGTCATGTCCGTTGCTCTCCACTTTCTCTGTGGAGGTAGGCCCACTGTCGGACTTATAATGTTTTTAGAGATCCCGCCCCCCTCATAACAAGGCCTGTAAGCGGCATGCCTTCCTCTCCAGGCAACAGAGGTGAGCTCTTTGTGATGTCATGTCCGTTGCTCTCCACTTTCTCTGTGGAGGTAGGCCCACTGTCTGACTCATAATGTTTTTAGAGTCCCCCCCCCATAACAAGGCCTGTAAGCGGCATCCCTTCCTCTCCAAGCAAAAGAGGTGAGCTCTTTGTGATGTCATGTCCGTTGCTCTCCACTTTCACTGTGGAGGTTGGACCACTGTCTGACTTATAATGTTTTAAGAGATCCCGCCCCCCTCATAACAAGGCCTGTAAGCGGCATCCCTTCCTCTCCAGGCAACAGAGGTGAGCTCTTTGTGATGTCATGTCCGTTGCTCTCCACTTTCTCTGTGCAGGTAAGCCCACTGTCTTACTTATAATGTTTTTAGAGATCCCCCCCCCCCATAACAAGACCTGTAAGCGGCATCCCTTCCTCTCCAGGCAACAGAGGTGAGCTCTTTGTGATGTCATGTCCGTTGCTCTCCACTTTCTCTGTGGAGGTAGGCCCACTGTCTGACTTATAATGTTTTTAGAGATCCCCCCCCCGCCATAACAAGGCCTGTAAGCGGCATCCCTTCCTCTCCAGGCAACAAAGGTGAGCTCTTTGTGATGTCATGTCCGTTGCTCTCCACTTTCTCTGTGGAGGTAGGCCCACTGTCGGACTTATAATGTTTTTAGAGATCCCGCCCCCCTCATAACAAGGCCTGTAAGCGGCATCCCTTCCTCTCCAGGCAACAGAAGTGAGCTCTTTGTGATGTCATGTCCGTTGCTCTCCACTTTCTCTGTGGAGGTAGGCCCACTGTCAGACATATAATGTTTTTAGAGATCCCGCCCCCCTCATAACAAGGCCTGTAAGCGGCATCCCTTCCTCTCCAGGCAACAGAGGTGAGCTCTTTGTGATGTCATGTCCGTTGCTCTCCACTTTCACTGTGCAGGTAAGCCCACTGTCTGACTTATAATGTTTTTAGAGTCCCCCCCCTCCTAAACAACGCCTGTAAGCGGCATCCCTTCCTCTCCAGGCAACAGAGGTGAGCTCTTTGTGATGTCATGTCCGTTGCTCTCCACTTTCTCTGTGGAGGTTGGCCTACTGTCTGACTTATAATGTTTTTAGAGATCCACCCGCCCATAACAAGTCCTGTAAGCGGCATCCCTTCCTCTCCAGGCAACAGAGGTGAGCTCTTTGTGATGTCATGTCCGTTGCTCTCCACTTTCTCTGTGGAGTTTGGACCACTGTCTGACTTATAATGTTTTTAGAGTCCCCCCCTCCTTAACAACGCCTGTAAGCGGCATCCCTTCCTCTCCAGGCAACAGAGGTGAGCTCTTTGTGATGTCATGTCCGTTGCTCTCCACTTTCTCTGTGGAGGTTGGACCACTGTCTGACTTATAATGTTTTTAGAGTCCCCCCCCCTCCTTAACAACGCCTGTAAGCGGCATCCCTTCCTCTCCAGGCAACAGAGGTGAGCTCTTTGTGATGTCATGTCCGTTGCTCTCCTTTTCTCTGTGGAGGTTGGACCACTGTCTGACTTATAATGTTTTTAGTGTCCCCCCCCCCTCCTTAACAAGGCTTGTAAGCGGCATCCCTTCCTCTCCAGGCAACAGAGGTGAGCTCTTTGTGATGTCATGTCCGTTGCTCTCCACTTTCTCTGTGGAGGTAGGCCCACTGTCTGACTTATAATGTTTTTAGAGATCCTGCCCCCCTCATAACAAGGCCTGTAAGCGGCATGCCTTCCTCTCCAGGCAACAGAGGTGAGCTCTTTGTGATGTCATGTCCGTTGCTCTCCACTTTCTCTGTGGAGGTAGGCCCACTGTCTGACTTATAATGTTTTTACAGATCCCCCCCCCCCATAACAAGACCTGTAAGCGTCATCCCTTCCTCTCCAGGCAACAGAGGTGAGCTCTTTGTGATGTCATGTCCGTTGCTCTCCACTTTCTCTGTGGAGGTAGGCCCACTGTCTGATTTATAATGTTTTTAGAGATCCCCCCCCATAACAAGGCCTGTAAGCGGCATCCCTTCCTCTCCAGGCAACAAAGGTGAGCTCTTTGTGATGTCATGTCCGTTGCTCTCCACTTTCTCTGTGGAGGTAGGCCCACTGTCGGACTTATAATGTTTTTAGAGATCCCGCCCCCCTCATAACAAGGCCTGTAAGCGGCATCCCTTCCTCTCCAGGCAATAGAAGTGAGCTCTTTGTGATGTCATGTCCGTTGCTCTCCACTTTCTCTGTGGAGGTTGGACCACTGTCGGACTTATAATGTTTTTAGAGATCCCGCCCCCCTCATAACAAGGCCTGTAAGCGGCATCCCTTCCTCTCCAGGCAACAGAAGTGAGCTCTTTGTGATGTCATGTCCGTTGCTCTCCACTTTCTCTGTGGAGGTTGGACCACTGTCTGACTTATAATGTTTTTAGAGATCCCGCCCCCCTCATATCAAGGCCTGTAATCGGCATCCCTTCCTCTCCAGGCAACAGAGGTGAGCTCTTTGTGATGTCATGTCCGTTGCTCTCCACTTTCACTGTGCAGGTAAGCCCACTGTCTGACTTATAATGTTTTTAGAGATCCCCCCGCCCATAACAAGGCCTGTAAGCGGCATCCCTTCCTCTCCAGGCAACAGAGGTGAGCTCTTTGTGATGTCATGTCCGTTGCTCTCCACTTTCTCTGTGGAGGTAGGCCCACTGTCTGACTTATAATGTTTTTAGAGATCCCGCCCCCCTCATAACAAGGCCTGTAAGCGGCATCCCTTCCTCTCCAGGCAACAGAGGTGAGCTCTTTGTGATGTCATGTCCGTTGCTCTCCACTTTCTCTTTGGAGGTTGGACCACTGTCTGACTTATAATGTTTTTAGAGATCCCCCCTCCTTAACAAGGCTTGTAAGCGGCATCCCTTCCTCTCCAGGCAACAGAGGTGAGGTCTTTGTGATGTCATGTCCGTTGCTCTCCACTTTCTCTGTGGAGGTAGGCCCACTGTCTGACTTATAATGGTTTTAGCGATCCCGCCCCCCTCATAACAAGGCCTGTAAGCGGCATGCCTTCCTCTCCAGGCAACAGAGGTGAGCTCTTTGTGATGTCATGTCCGTTGCTCTCCACTTTCTCTGTGGAGGTAGGCCCACTGTCAATCTTATAATGTTTTTAGAGTTCCCCCCCCCTCCTTAACAAGGCCTGTAAGCGGCATCCCTTCCTCTCCAGGCAACAGAGGTGAGGTCTTTGTGATGTCATGTCCGTTGCTCTCCACTTTCTCTGTGGAGGTAGGCCCACTGTCTGACTTATAATGTTTTTAGAGATCCCCCCCCCCTCATAACAAGGCCTGTAAGCGGCATGCCTTCCTCTCCAGGCAACAGAGGTGAGCTCTTTGTGATGTCATGTCCGTTGCTCTCCACTTTCTCTGTGGAGGTAGGCCCACTGTCGGACTTATAATGTTTTTAGAGATCCCGCCCCCCTCATAACAAGGCCTGTAAGCGGCATCCCTTACTCTCCAGGCAACAGAAGTGAGCTCTTTGTGATGTCATGTCCGTTGCTCTCCACTTTCTCTGTGGAGGTTGGACCACTGTCTGACTTATAATGTTTTTAGAGATCCCGCCCCCCTCATAACAAGGCCTGTAATCGGCATCCCTTCCTCTCCAGGCAACAGAGGTGAGCTCTTTGTGATGTCATGTCCGTTGCTCTCCACTTTCACTGTGCAGGTAAGCCCACTGTCTGACTTATAATGTTTTTAGAGTCCCCCCCCCTCCTTAACAACGCCTGTAAGCGGCATCCTTTCCTCTCCAGGCAACAGAGGTGAGCCCTTTGTGATGTCATGTCCGTTGCTCTCCACTTTCTCTGTGGAGGTTGGCCCACTGTCTGACTTATAATGTTTTTAGAGATCCCCCCGCCCATAACAAGGCCTGTAAGCGGCATCCCTTCCTCTCCAGGCAACAGAGGTGAGCTCTTTGTGATGTCATGTCCGTTGCTCTCCACTTTCTCTGTGGAGGTAGGCCCACTGTCTGACTTATAATGTTTTTAGAGATCCCGCCCCCCTCATAACAAGGCCTGTAAGCGGCATCCCTTCCTCTCCAGGCAACAGAGGTGAGCTCTTTGTGATGTCATGTCCGTTGCTCTCCACTTTCTCTTTGGAGGTTGGACCACTGTCTGACTTATAATGTTTTTAGAGATCCCCCCTCCTTAACAAGGCTTGTAAGCGGCATCCCTTCCTCTCCAGGCAACAGAGGTGAGGTCTTTGTGATGTCATGTCCGTTGCACTCCACTTTCTCTGTGGAGGTAGGCCCACTGTCTGACTTATAATGGTTTTAGCGATCCCGCCCCCCTCATAACAAGGCCTGTAAGCGGCATGCCTTCCTCTCCAGGCAACAGAGGTGAGCTCTTTGTGATGTCATGTCCGTTGCTCTCCACTTTCTCTGTGGAGGTAGGCCCACTGTCTGACTTATAATGGTTTTAGCGATCCCCCCCCCTCATAACAAGGCCTGTAAGCGGCATCCCTTCCTCTCCAGGCAACAGAGGTGAGCTCTTTGTGATGTCATGTCCGTTGCTCTCCACTTTCTCTGTGGAGGTAGGCCCACTGTCTGACTTATAATGGTTTTAGCGATCCCGCCCCCCTCATAACAAGGCCTGTAAGCGGCATGCCTTCCTCTCCAGGCAACAGAGGTGAGCTCTTTGTGATGTCATGTCCGTTGCTCTCCACTTTCTCTGTGGAGGTAGGCCCACTGTCAATCTTATAATGTTTTTAGAGTTCCCCCCCCTCCTTAACAAGGCCTGTAAGCGGCATCCCTTCCTCTCCAGGCAACAGAGGTGAGCTCTTTGTGATGTCATGTCCGTTGCTCTCCACTTTCTCTGTGGAGGTAGGCCCACTGTCAATCTTATAATGTTTTTAGAGTTCCCCCCCCTCCTTAACAAGGCCTGTAAGCGGCATCCCTTCCTCTCCAGGCAACAGAGGTGAGGTCTTTGTGATGTCATGTCCGTTGCTCTCCACTTTCTCTGTGGAGGTAGGCCCACTGTCTGACTTATAATGTTTTTAGAGATCCCCCCCCCTCCTTAACAAGGCCTGTAAGCGGCATCCCTTCCTCTCCAGGCAACAGAGGTGAGCTCTTTGTGATGTCATGTCCGTTGCTCTCCACTTTCTCTGTGGAGGTAGGCCCATTATCAGACTTATAATGTTTTTAGAGATCCCCCAGCCCATAACAAGGCCTGTAAGCATCATTCCTTCCTCTCCAGGCAACAGAGGTGAGCTCTTTGTGATGTCATGTCAGTTGCTCTCGACTTTCTCTGTGGAGGTAGGCCCACTATCTGACTTATAATGTTTTTAGAGATCCCGCCCCCCTCATAACAAGGCCTGTAAGCGGCATCCCTTCCTCTCCAGGCAACAGAGGTGAGCTCTTTGTGATGTCATGTTCGTTGCTCTCCACTTTCTCTGTGGAGGCAGGCCCACTGTCTGACTTATAATATTTTTAGAGTCCCCCCCCCTACTTAACAAGGCCTGTAAGCGGCATCCCTTCCTCTCCAGGCAACAGAGGTGAGCTCTTTGTGATGTCATGTCCGTTGCTCTCCACTTTCTCTGTGGAGGTAGGCCCACTGTCGGACTTATAATGTTTTTAGAGATCCCGCCCCCCTCATAACAAGGCCTGTAATCGGCATCCCTTCCTCTCCAGGCAACAGAGGTGAGCTCTTTGTGATGTCATGTCCGTTGCTCTCCACTTTCTCTGTGGAGGTTGGACCACTGTCTGACTATTAATATTTTTAGAGATCCCGCCCCCCTCATAACAAGGCCTGTAAGCGGCATCCCTTCCTCTCCAGGCAACAGAGGTGAGCTCTTTGTGATGTCATGTCCGTTGCTCTCCACTTTCTCTGTGTAGGTAAGCCCACTGTCTGACTTATAAGGTTTTTAGAGTCCCCCCCCCTCCTTAACAACGCCTGTAAGCGGCATCCCTTCCTCTCCAGGCAACAGAGGTGAGCTCTTTGTGATGTCATGTCCGTTGCTCTCCACTTTCTCTGTGGAGGTTGGACCACTGTCTGACTTATAATGTTTTTAGAATCCCCCCCCCTCGTTAACAATGCCTGTAAGCGGCATCCCTTCCTCTCCAGGCAACAGAGGTGAGCTCTTTGTGATGTCATGTCCGTTGCTCTACTCTTTCTCTGTGGAGGTTGGACCACTGTCTGACTTATAATGTTTTTAGAGTCCCCCCCCCCCCCGCTCCTTAACAAGGCCTGTAAGCGGCATCCCTTCCTCTCCAGGCAACAGAGGTGAGCTCTTTGTGATGTCACGTCCGTTGCTCTCCACTTTCTCTGTGGAGGTAGGCCCACTGTCTGACTTATAATGTTTTTAGAGTCCCCCCCCTCCTTAACAACGCCTGTAAGCGGCATCCCTTCCTCTCCAGGCAACAGAGGTGAGCTCTTTGTGATGTCATGTCCGTTGCTCTCCACTTTCTCTGTGGAGGTTGGACCACTGTCAGACTTATAATGTTTTTAGAGATCCCGCCCCCCTCATAACAAGGCCTGTAAGCGGCATCCCTTCCTCTCCAGGCAACAGAGGTGAGCTCTTTGTGATGTCATGTCCGTTGCTCTCCACTTTCTCTGTGGAGGTAGGCCCACTGTCTGACTTATAATGTTTTTAGAGATCCCCCCCCCCCATAACAAGACCTGTAAGCGGCATCCCTTCCTCTCCAGGCAACAGAGGTGAGCTCTTTGTGATGTCATGTCCGTTGCTCTCCACTTTCTCTGTGGAGGTAGGCCCACTGTCTGACTTATAATGTTTTTAGAGATCCCGCCCCCCTCATAACAAGGCCTGTAAGCGGCATCCCTTCCTCTCCAGGCAACAGAGGTGAGCTCTTTGTGATGTCATGTCCGTTGCTCTCCACTTTCTCTTTGGAGGTTGGACCACTGTCTGACTTATAATGTTTTTAGAGATCCCCCCTCCTTAACAAGGCTTGTAAGCGGCATCCCTTCCTCTCCAGGCAACAGAGGTGAGGTCTTTGTGATGTCATGTCCGTTGCTCTCCACTTTCTCTGTGGAGGTAGGCCCACTGTCTGACTTATAATGTTTTTAGAGATCCCGCCCCCCTCATAACAAGGCCTGTAAGCGGCATCCCTTCCTCTCCAGGCAACAGAGGTGAGCTCTTTGTGATGTCATGTCCGTTGCTCTCCACTTTCTCTTTGGAGGTTGGACCACTGTCTGACTTATAATGTTTTTAGAGATCCCCCCTCCTTAACAAGGCTTGTAAGCGGCATCCCTTCCTCTCCAGGCAACAGAGGTGAGGTCTTTGTGATGTCATGTCCGTTGCTCTCCACTTTCTCTGTGGAGGTAGGCCCACTGTCTGACTTATAATGGTTTTAGCGATCCCGCCCCCCTCATAACAAGGCCTGTAAGCGGCATGCCTTCCTCTCCAGGCAACAGAGGTGAGCTCTTTGTGATGTCATGTCCGTTGCTCTCCACTTTCTCTGTGGAGGTAGGCCCACTGTCAATCTTATAATGTTTTTAGAGTTCCCCCCCCCTCCTTAACAAGGCCTGTAAGCGGCATCCCTTCCTCTCCAGGCAACAGAGGTGAGGTCTTTGTGATGTCATGTCCGTTGCTCTCCACTTTCTCTGTGGAGGTAGGCCCACTGTCTGACTTATAATGTTTTTAGAGATCCCCCCCCCCTCATAACAAGGCCTGTAAGCGGCATGCCTTCCTCTCCAGGCAACAGAGGTGAGCTCTTTGTGATGTCATGTCCGTTGCTCTCCACTTTCTCTGTGGAGGTAGGCCCACTGTCGGACTTATAATGTTTTTAGAGATCCCGCCCCCCTCATAACAAGGCCTGTAAGCGGCATCCCTTACTCTCCAGGCAACAGAAGTGAGCTCTTTGTGATGTCATGTCCGTTGCTCTCCACTTTCTCTGTGGAGGTTGGACCACTGTCTGACTTATAATGTTTTTAGAGATCCCGCCCCCCTCATAACAAGGCCTGTAATCGGCATCCCTTCCTCTCCAGGCAACAGAGGTGAGCTCTTTGTGATGTCATGTCCGTTGCTCTCCACTTTCACTGTGCAGGTAAGCCCACTGTCTGACTTATAATGTTTTTAGAGTCCCCCCCCCTCCTTAACAACGCCTGTAAGCGGCATCCTTTCCTCTCCAGGCAACAGAGGTGAGCCCTTTGTGATGTCATGTCCGTTGCTCTCCACTTTCTCTGTGGAGGTTGGCCCACTGTCTGACTTATAATGTTTTTAGAGATCCCCCCGCCCATAACAAGGCCTGTAAGCGGCATCCCTTCCTCTCCAGGCAACAGAGGTGAGCTCTTTGTGATGTCATGTCCGTTGCTCTCCACTTTCTCTGTGGAGGTAGGCCCACTGTCTGACTTATAATGTTTTTAGAGATCCCGCCCCCCTCATAACAAGGCCTGTAAGCGGCATCCCTTCCTCTCCAGGCAACAGAGGTGAGCTCTTTGTGATGTCATGTCCGTTGCTCTCCACTTTCTCTTTGGAGGTTGGACCACTGTCTGACTTATAATGTTTTTAGAGATCCCCCCTCCTTAACAAGGCTTGTAAGCGGCATCCCTTCCTCTCCAGGCAACAGAGGTGAGGTCTTTGTGATGTCATGTCCGTTGCACTCCACTTTCTCTGTGGAGGTAGGCCCACTGTCTGACTTATAATGGTTTTAGCGATCCCGCCCCCCTCATAACAAGGCCTGTAAGCGGCATGCCTTCCTCTCCAGGCAACAGAGGTGAGCTCTTTGTGATGTCATGTCCGTTGCTCTCCACTTTCTCTGTGGAGGTAGGCCCACTGTCTGACTTATAATGGTTTTAGCGATCCCCCCCCCTCATAACAAGGCCTGTAAGCGGCATCCCTTCCTCTCCAGGCAACAGAGGTGAGCTCTTTGTGATGTCATGTCCGTTGCTCTCCACTTTCTCTGTGGAGGTAGGCCCACTGTCTGACTTATAATGGTTTTAGCGATCCCGCCCCCCTCATAACAAGGCCTGTAAGCGGCATGCCTTCCTCTCCAGGCAACAGAGGTGAGCTCTTTGTGATGTCATGTCCGTTGCTCTCCACTTTCTCTGTGGAGGTAGGCCCACTGTCAATCTTATAATGTTTTTAGAGTTCCCCCCCCTCCTTAACAAGGCCTGTAAGCGGCATCCCTTCCTCTCCAGGCAACAGAGGTGAGCTCTTTGTGATGTCATGTCCGTTGCTCTCCACTTTCTCTGTGGAGGTAGGCCCACTGTCAATCTTATAATGTTTTTAGAGTTCCCCCCCCTCCTTAACAAGGCCTGTAAGCGGCATCCCTTCCTCTCCAGGCAACAGAGGTGAGGTCTTTGTGATGTCATGTCCGTTGCTCTCCACTTTCTCTGTGGAGGTAGGCCCACTGTCTGACTTATAATGTTTTTAGAGATCCCCCCCCCTCCTTAACAAGGCCTGTAAGCGGCATCCCTTCCTCTCCAGGCAACAGAGGTGAGCTCTTTGTGATGTCATGTCCGTTGCTCTCCACTTTCTCTGTGGAGGTAGGCCCATTATCAGACTTATAATGTTTTTAGAGATCCCCCAGCCCATAACAAGGCCTGTAAGCATCATTCCTTCCTCTCCAGGCAACAGAGGTGAGCTCTTTGTGATGTCATGTCAGTTGCTCTCGACTTTCTCTGTGGAGGTAGGCCCACTATCTGACTTATAATGTTTTTAGAGATCCCGCCCCCCTCATAACAAGGCCTGTAAGCGGCATCCCTTCCTCTCCAGGCAACAGAGGTGAGCTCTTTGTGATGTCATGTTCGTTGCTCTCCACTTTCTCTGTGGAGGCAGGCCCACTGTCTGACTTATAATATTTTTAGAGTCCCCCCCCCTACTTAACAAGGCCTGTAAGCGGCATCCCTTCCTCTCCAGGCAACAGAGGTGAGCTCTTTGTGATGTCATGTCCGTTGCTCTCCACTTTCTCTGTGGAGGTAGGCCCACTGTCGGACTTATAATGTTTTTAGAGATCCCGCCCCCCTCATAACAAGGCCTGTAATCGGCATCCCTTCCTCTCCAGGCAACAGAGGTGAGCTCTTTGTGATGTCATGTCCGTTGCTCTCCACTTTCTCTGTGGAGGTTGGACCACTGTCTGACTATTAATATTTTTAGAGATCCCGCCCCCCTCATAACAAGGCCTGTAAGCGGCATCCCTTCCTCTCCAGGCAACAGAGGTGAGCTCTTTGTGATGTCATGTCCGTTGCTCTCCACTTTCTCTGTGGAGGTTGGACCACTGTCTGACTTATAAGGTTTTTAGAGTCCCCCCCCCTCCTTAACAACGCCTGTAAGCGGCATCCCTTCCTCTCCAGGCAACAGAGGTGAGCTCTTTGTGATGTCATGTCCGTTGCTCTCCACTTTCTCTGTGGAGGTTGGACCACTGTCTGACTTATAATGTTTTTAGAATCCCCCCCCCCTCGTTAACAATGCCTGTAAGCGGCATCCCTTCCTCTCCAGGCAACAGAGGTGAGCTCTTTGTGATGTCATGTCCGTTGCTCTACTCTTTCTCTGTGGAGGTTGGACCACTGTCTGACTTATAATGTTTTTAGAGTCCCCCCCCCCCCCGCTCCTTAACAAGGCCTGTAAGCGGCATCCCTTCCTCTCCAGGCAACAGAGGTGAGCTCTTTGTGATGTCACGTCCGTTGCTCTCCACTTTCTCTGTGGAGGTAGGCCCACTGTCTGACTTATAATGTTTTTAGAGTCCCCCCCCTCCTTAACAACGCCTGTAAGCGGCATCCCTTCCTCTCCAGGCAACAGAGGTGAGCTCTTTGTGATGTCATGTCCGTTGCTCTCCACTTTCTCTGTGGAGGTTGGACCACTGTCAGACTTATAATGTTTTTAGAGATCCCGCCCCCTCATAACAAGGCCTGTAAGCGGCATCCCTTCCTCTCCAGGCAACAGAGGTGAGCTCTTTGTGATGTCATGTCCGTTGCTCTCCACTTTCTCTGTGGAGGTAGGCCCACTGTCTGACTTATAATGTTTTTAGAGATCCCCCCCCCCCATAACAAGACCTGTAAGCGGCATCCCTTCCTCTCCAGGCAACAGAGGTGAGCTCTTTGTGATGTCATGTCCGTTGCTCTCCACTTTCTCTGTGGAGGTAGGCCCACTGTCTGACTTATAATGTTTTTAGAGATCCCGCCCCCCTCATAACAAGGCCTGTAAGCGGCATCCCTTCCTCTCCAGGCAACAGAGGTGAGCTCTTTGTGATGTCATGTCCGTTGCTCTCCACTTTCTCTTTGGAGGTTGGACCACTGTCTGACTTATAATGTTTTTAGAGATCCCCCCTCCTTAACAAGGCTTGTAAGCGGCATCCCTTCCTCTCCAGGCAACAGAGGTGAGGTCTTTGTGATGTCATGTCCGTTGCTCTCCACTTTCTCTGTGGAGGTAGGCCCACTGTCTGACTTATAATGGTTTTAGCGATCCCGCCCCCCTCATAACAAGGCCTGTAAGCGGCATGCCTTCCTCTCCAGGCAACAGAGGTGAGCTCTTTGTGATGTCATGTCCCTTGCTCTCCACTTTCTCTGTGGAGGTAGGCCCACTGTCTGACTTATAATGGTTTTAGCGATCCCCCCCCCTCATAACAAGGCCTGTAAGCGGCATCCCTTCCTCTCCAGGCAACAGAGGTGAGCTCTTTGTGATGTCATGTCCGTTGCTCTCCACTTTCTCTGTGGAGGTAGGCCCACTGTCTGACTTATAATGGTTTTAGCGATCCCGCCCCCCTCATAACAAGGCCTGTAAGCGGCATGCCTTCCTCTCCAGGCAACAGAGGTGAGCTCTTTGTGATGTCATGTCCGTTGCTCTCCACTTTCTCTGTGGAGGTAGGCCCACTGTCAATCTTATAATGTTTTTAGAGTTCCCCCCCCCTCCTTAACAAGGCCTGTAAGCGGCATCCCTTCCTCTCCAGGCAACAGAGGTGAGGTCTTTGTGATGTCATGTCCGTTGCTCTCCACTTTCTCTGTGGAGGTAGGCCCACTGTCTGACTTATAATGTTTTTAGAGATCCCCCCCCCTCATAACAAGGCCTGTAAGCGGCATGCCTTCCTCTCCAGGCAACAGAGGTGAGCTCTTTGTGATGTCATGTCCGTTGCTCTCCACTTTCTCTGTGGAGGTAGGCCCACTGTCTGACTTATAATGTTTTTAGAGTCCCCCCCCCCTCCTTAACAAGGCCTGTAAGCGGCATCCCTTCCTCTCCAGCAACAGAGGTGAGCTCTTTGTGATGTCATGTCCGTTGCTCTCCACTTTCTCTGTGGAGGTAGGCCCATTATCAGACTTATAATGTTTTTAGAGATCCCCCAGCCCATAACAAGGCCTGTAAGCATCATTCCTTCCTCTCCAGGCAACAGAGGTGAGCTCTTTGTGATGTCATGTCAGTTGCTCTCGACTTTCTCTGTGGAGGTAGGCCCACTATCTGACTTATAATGTTTTTAGAGATCCCGCCCCCCTCATAACAAGGCCTGTAAGCGGCATCCCTTCCTCTCCAGGCAACAGAGGTGAGCTCTTTGTGATGTCATGTTCGTTGCTCTCCACTTTCTCTGTGGAGGTAGGCCCACTGTCTGACTTATAATATTTTTAGAGTCCCCCCCCCCTACTTAACAAGGCCTGTAAGCGGCATCCCTTCCTCTCCAGGCAACAGAGGTGAGCTCTTTGTGATGTCATGTCCGTTGCTCTCCACTTTCTCTGTGGAGGTAGGCCCACTGGCGGACTTATAATGTTTTTAGAGATCCCGCCCCCCTCATAACAAGGCCTGTAATCGGCATCCCTTCCTCTCCAGGCAACAGAGGTGAGCTCTTTGTGATGTCATGTCCGTTGCTCTCCACTTTCTCTGTGGAGGTTGGACCACTGTCTGACTATTAATATTTTTAGAGATCCCGCCCCCCTCATAACAAGGCCTGTAAGCGGCATCCCTTCCTCTCCAGGCAACAGAGGTGAGCTCTTTGTGATGTCATGTCCGTTGCTCTCCACTTTCTCTGTGTAGGTAAGCCCACTGTCTGACTTATAAGGTTTTTAGAGTCCCCCCCCCCCTCCTTAACAACGCCTGTAAGCGGCATCCCTTCCTCTCCAGGCAACAGAGGTGAGCTCTTTGTGATGTCATGTCCGTTGCTCTCCACTTTCTCTGTGGAGGTTGGACCACTGTCTGACTTATAATGTTTTTAGAATCCCCCCCCCCTCGTTAACAATGCCTGTAAGCGGCATCCCTTCCTCTCCAGGCAACAGAGGTGAGCTCTTTGTGATGTCATGTCCGTTGCTCTACTCTTTCTCTGTGGAGGTTGGACCACTGTCTGACTTATAATGTTTTTAGAGTCCCCCCCCCCCGCTCCTTAACAAGGCCTGTAAGCGGCATCCCTTCCTCTCCAGGCAACAGAGGTGAGCTCTTTGTGATGTCACGTCCGTTGCTCTCCACTTTCTCTGTGGAGGTAGGCCCACTGTCTGACTTATAATGTTTTTAGAGTCCCCCCCCTCCTTAACAACGCCTGTAAGCGGCATCCCTTCCTCTCCAGGCAACAGAGGTGAGCTCTTTGTGATGTCATGTCCGTTGCTCTCCACTTTCTCTGTGGAGGTTGGACCACTGTCAGACTTATAATGTTTTTAGAGATCCCGCCCCCCTCATAACAAGGCCTGTAAGCGGCATCCTTCCTCTCCAGGCAACAGAGGTGAGCTCTTTGTGATGTCATGTCCGTTGCTCTCCACTTTCTCTGTGGAGGTAGGCCCACTGTCTGACTTATAATGTTTTTAGAGATCCCCCCCCCCCATAACAAGACCTGTAAGCGGAATCCCTTCCTCTCCAGGCAACAGAGGTGAGCTCTTTGTGATGTCATGTCCGTTGCTCTCCACTTTCTCTGTGGAGGTAGGCCCACTGTCTGACTTATAATGTTTTTAGAGATCCCCCCCCCTCATAACAAGGCCTGTAAGCGGCATCCCTTCCTCTCCAGGCAACAGAAGTGAGCTCTTTGTGATGTCATGGTCGTTGCTCTCCACTTTCTCTGTGGAGGTAGGCCCACTATCGGACTTATAATGTTTTTAGAGATCCCGCCCCCCTCATAACAAGGCCTGTAAGCGGCATCCCTTCCTCTCCAGGCAACAGAGGTGAGCTCTTTGTGATGTCATGTCCGTTGCTCTCCACTTTCTCTGTGGAGGTAGGCCCACTGTCTGACTTATAATATTTTTAGAGATCCCCCCCCCCATAACAAGGCCTGTAAGCGGCATCCCTTCCTCTCCAGGCAACAAAGGTGAGCTCTTTGTGATGTCATGTCCGTTGCTCTCCACTTTCTCTGTGGAGGTAGGCCCACTATCGGACTTATAATGTTTTTAGAGATCCCGCCCCCTCATAACAAGGCCTGTAAGCGGCATCCCTTCTTCTCCAGGCAATAGAAGTGAGCTCTTTGTGATGTCATGTCCGTTGCTCTCCACTTTCTCTGTGGAGGTAGGCCCTCTGTCGGACTTATAATGTTTTAGAGATCCCGCCCCCCTCATAACAAGGCCTGTAAGCGGCATCCCTTCCTCTCCAGGCAACAGAAGTGAGCTCTTTGTGATGTCATGTCCGTTGCTCTCCACTTTCTCTGTGGAGGTTGGACCACTGTCTGACTTATAATGTTTTTAGAGTCCCCCCCACTCCTTAACAACGCCTGTAAGCGGCATCCCTTCCTCTCCAGGCAACAGAGGTGAGCTCTTTGTGATGTCATGTCCGTTGCTCTCCTCTTTCTCTGTGGAGGTTGGACCACTGTCTGACTTATAATGTTTTTAGAGTCCCCACCCTCCTTAACAAGGCTTGTAAGCGGCATCCCTTCCTTTCCAGGCAACAGAGGTGAGCTCTTTGTGATGTCATGTCCGTTGCTCTCCACTTTCTCTGTGGAGGTAGGCCCACTGTCTGACTTATAATGTTTTTAGCGATTCCGCCCCCCTCATAACAAGGCCTGTAAGCGGCATGCCTTCCTCTCCAGGCAACAGAGGTGAGCTCTTTGTGATGTCATGTCCGTTGATCTACACTTTCTCTGTGGAGGTTGGACCTCTGTCTGACTTATAATGTTTTTAGAGATCCCCCCATAACAAGGCCTGTAACGGCATCCCTTCCTCTCCAGGCAACAGAGGTGAGGTTTTTGTGATGTCATGTCCGTTGCTCTCCACTTTCTCTGTGGAGGTAGGCCACTGTCTGACTTATAATGTTTTTAGAGTCCCCCCCCTCCTTAACAACGCTTGTAAGCGGCATCCCTTCCTCTCCAGGTAACAGAGGTGAGCTCTTTGTGATGTCATGTCCGTTCCTCTCCACTTTCTCTGTGGAGGTTGGACCACTGTCTGACTTATAATGTTTTTAAAGATCCCGCCCCCCTCATAACAAGGCCTGTAAGCGGCATCCCTTCCTCTCCAGGTAACAGAGGTGAGCTCTTTGTGATGTCATGTCCGTTCCTCTCCACTTTCTCTGTGGAGGTTGGACCACTGTCAGACTTATAATGTTTTTAGAGATCCCGCCCCCCTCATAACAAGGCCTGTAAGCGGCATCCCTTCCTCTCCAGGCAACAGAGGTGCGCTCTTTGTGATGTCATGTCCGTTGCTCTCCACTTTCTCTGTGGAGGTAGGCCCACTGTCTGACTTATAATGTTTTTAGAGTCCCCCCCCCCCTCCTTAACAAGGCCTGTAAGCGGTATCCCTTCCTCTCCAGGCAACAGAGGTGAGCTCTTTGTGATGTCATGTCCGTTGCTCTCCACTTTCTCTGTGGAGGTAGGCCCACTATCAGACTTATAATATTTTTAGAGTCCCCCCCCTCCTTAACAAGGCCTGTAAGAGGCATCCCTTCCTCTCCAGGCAACAGAGGTGAGCTCTTTGTGATGTCATGTCCGTTGCTCTCCACTTTCTCTGTGGAGGTAGGCCCACTGTCGGACTTATAATGTTTTTAGAGATCCTGCACCCCTCATAACAAGACGTGTAAGCGGCATCCCTTCCTCTCCAGGCAATAGAGGTGAGCTCTTTGTGATGTCATGTCCGTTGCTCTCCACTTTCTCTGTGGAGGTAGGCCCATTGTCTGACTTATAATGTTTTTAGAGATCCCCCCCCCCATAACAAGGCCTGTAAGCTGCATCCCTTCCTCTCCAGGCAACAAAGGTGAGCTCTTTGTGATGTCATGTCCGTTGCTCTCCACTTTCTCTGTGGAGGTAGGCCCACTGTCGGACTTATAATGTTTTTAGAGATCCCGCCCCCCTCATAACAAGGCCTGTAAACGGCATCCCTTCCTCTCCAGGCAACAGAAGTGAGCTCTTTGTGATGTCATGTCCGTTGCTCTCCACTTTCTCTGTGGAGGTAGGCCCACTATCGGACTTATAATGTTTTTAGAGATCCCGCCCCCCTCATAACAAGGCCTGTAAGCGGCATCCCTTCCTCTCCAGGCAACAGAGGTGAGCTCTTTGTGATGTCATGTCCGTTGCTCTCCACTTTCTCTGTGGAGGTAGGCCCACTGTCTGACTTATAATGTTTTTAGAGATCCCCCCCCCCATAACAAGGCCTGTAAGCGGCATCCCTTCCTCTCCAGGCAACAAAGGTGAGCTCTTTGTGATGTCATGTCCGTTGCTCTCCACTTTCTCTGTGGAGGTAGGCCCACTATCGGACTTATAATGTTTTTAGAGATCCCGCCCCCCTCATAACAAGGGCTGTAAGCGGCATCCCTTCTTCTCCAGGCAATAGAAGTGAGCTCTTTGTGATGTCATGTCCGTTGCTCTCCACTTTCTCTGTGGAGGTAGGCCCACTGTCGGACTTATAATGTTTTTAGAGATCCCGCCCCCCTCATAACAAGGCCTGTAAGCGGCATCCCTTCCTCTCCAGGCAACAGAAGTGAGCTCTTTGTGATGTCATGTCCGTTGCTCTCCACTTTCTCTGTGGAGGTTGGACCACTGTCTGACTTATAATGTTTTTAGAGTCCCCCCCCTCCTTAACAACGCCTGTAAGCGGCATCCCTTCCTCTCCAGGCAACAGAGGTGAGCTCTTTGTGATGTCATGTCCGTTGCTCTCCTCTTTCTCTGTGGAGGTTGGACCACTGTCTGACTTATAATGTTTTTAGAGTCCCCCCCCTCCTTAACAAGGCTTGTAAGCGGCATCCCTTCCTCTCCAGGCAACAGAGGTGAGCTCTTTGTGATGTCATGTCCGTTGCTCTCCACTTTCTCTGTGGAGGTAGGCCCACTGTCTGACTTATAATGTTTTTAGCGATCCCGCCCCCCTCATAACAAGGCCTGTAAGCGGCATGCCTTCCTCTCCAGGCAACAGAGGTGAGCTCTTTGTGATGTCATGTCCGTTGATCTACACTTTCTCTGTGGAGGTTGGACCTCTGTCTGACTTATAATGTTTTTAGAGATCCCCCCCATAACAAGGCCTGTAACGGCATCCCTTCCTCTCCAGGCAACAGAGGTGAGGTTTTTGTGATGTCATGTCCGTTGCTCTCCACTTTCTTTGTGGAGGTAGGCCCACTGTCTGACTTATAATGTTTTTAGAGTCCCCCCCCCTCCTTAACAACGCTTGTAAGCGGCATCCCTTCCTCTCCAGGCAACAGAGGTGAGCTCTTTGTGATGTCATGTCCGTTCCTCTCCACTTTCTCTGTGGAGGTTGGACCACTGTCTGACTTATAATGTTTTTAGAGTCCCCCCCCTCCTTAACAACGCCTGTAAGCGGCATCCCTTCCTCTCCAGGCAACAGAGGTGAGCTCTTTGTGATGTTATGTCCGTTGCTCTCCACTTTCTCTGTGGAGGTTGGACCACTGTCTGATTTATAATGTTTTTAAAGATCCCGCCCCCCTCATAACAAGGCCTGTAAGCGGCATCCCTTCCTCTTCAGGCAACAGAGGTGAGCTCTTTGTGATGTCATGTCCATTGCTCTCCACTTTCTCTGTGCAGGTAAGCCCACTGTCTGACTTATAATGTTTTTAGAGTCCCCCCCCCTCTCCTTAACAACGCCTGTAAGCGGCATCCCTTCCTCTCCAGGCAATGAAGGTGAGCTCTTTGTGATGTCATGTCCGTTGCTCTCCACTTTCTCTGTGGAGGTAGGCCCACTGTCTGACTTATAATGTTTTTAGAGATCCCGCCCCCCTCATAACAAGGCCTGTAAGCGGCATCCCTTCCTCTCCAGGCAACAGAAGTGAGCTCTTTGTGATGTCATGTCCGTTGCTCTCCACTTTCTCTGTGTTGGTAGGCCCACTGTCGGACTTATAATGTTTTTAGAGATCCCGCCCCCCTCATAACAAGGCCTGTAAGCGGCATCCCTTCCTCTCCAGGCAACAGAGGTGCGCTCTTTGTGATGTCATGTCCGTTGCTCTCCACTTTCTCTGTGGAGGTAGGCCCACACTGTCTGACATAATGTTTTTAGAGTCCCCCCCCCCCCTCCTTAACAAGGCCTGTAAGCGGCATCCCTTCCTCTCCAGGCAACAGAGGTGAGCTCTTTGTGATGTCATGTCCGTTGCTCTCCACTTTCTCTGTGGAGGTAGGCCCACTATCAGACTTATAATATTTTTAGAGTCCCCCCCCCTCCTTAACAAGGCCTGTAAGAGGCATCCCTTCCTCTCCAGGCAACAGAGGTGAGCTCTTTGTGATGTCATGTCCGTTGCTCTCCACTTTCTCTGTGGAGGTAGGCCCACTGTCGGACTTATAATGTTTTTAGAGATCCCGCCCCCCTCATAACAAGGCCTGTAATCGGCATCCCTTCCTCTCCAGGCAACAGAGGTGAGCTCTTTGTGATGTCATGTCCGTTGCTCTCCACTTTCTCTGTGGAGGTTGGACCACTGTCTTACTTATAATATTTTTAGAGATCCCGCCCTTTCATAACAAGGCCTATAAGCGGCATCCCTTCCTCTCCAGGCAACAGAGGTGAGCTCTTTGTGATGTCACGTCCGTTCCTCTCCACTTTCTCTGTGGAGGTAGGCCCACTGTCTGACTTATAACGTTTTTAGAGTCCCCCCCCCCCGCTCCTTAACAAGGCCTGTAAGCGGCATCCCTTCCTCTCCAGGCAACAGAGGTGAGCTCTTTGTGATGTCACGTCCGTTCCTCTCCACTTTCTCTGTGGAGGTAGGCCCACTGTCTGACTTATAATGTTTTTAGAGTCCCCCCCCTCCTTAACAACGCCTGTAAGCGGCATCCCTTCCTCTCCAGGCAACAGAGGTGAGCTCTTTGTGATGTCATGTCCGTTGCTCTCCACTTTCTCTGTGGAGGTTGGACCACTGTCAGACTTATAATGTTTTTAGAGATCCCGCCCCCCTCATAACAAGGCCTGAAAGCGGCATCCCTTCCTCTCCAGGCAACAGAGGTGCGCTCTTTGTGATGTCATGTCCGTTGCTCTCCACTTTCTCTGTGGAGGTAGGCCCACTGTCTGACTTATAATGTTTTTAGAGATCCCCCCCCCCTCATAATAAGACCTGTAAACGGCATCCCTTCCTCTCCAGGCAACAGAGGTGAGCTCTTTGTGATGTCATGTCCGTTGCTCTCCACTTTCTCTGTGGAGGTTGGCCCACTGTCTGACTTATAATGTTTTTAGAGATCCCACCCCCATAACAAGGCCTGTAAGCGGCATCCCTTCCTCTCCAGGCAACAAAGGTGAGCTCTTTGTGATGTCATGTCCGTTGCTCTCCACTTTCTCTGTGGAGGTAGGCCCACTGTCGGACTTATAATGTTTTTAGAGATCCCGCCCACCTCATAACAAGGCCTGTAAGCGGCATCCCTTCTTCTCCAGGCAATAGAAGTGAGCTCTTTGTGATGTCATGTCCGTTGCTCTCCACTTTCTCTGTGGAGGTAGGCCCACTGTCGGACTTATAATGTTTTTAGAGATCCCGCCCCCCTCATAACAAGGCCTGTAAGCGGCATCCCTTCCTCTCCAGGCAACAGAAGTGAGCTCTTTGTGATGTCATGTCCGTTGCTCTCCACTTTCTCTGTGGAGGTTGGACCACTGTCTGACTTATAATGTTTTTAGAGTCCCCCCCCCCTCCTTAACAACGCCTGTAAGCGGCATCCCTTCCTCTCCAGGCAACACAGGTGAGCTCTTTGTGATGTCATGTCCGTTGCTCTCCACTTTCTCTTTGGAGGTTGGACCACTGTCTGACTTATAATGTTTTTAGAGATCCCCCGCCCATAACAAGGCCTATAAGCGTCATCCCTTCCTCTCCAGGCAACAGAGGTGAGCTCTTTGTGATGTCATGTCCGTTGCTCTCCACTTTCTCTGTGGAGGTTGGCCCACTGTCTGACTTATAATGTTTTTAGAGATCCCCCCGCCCATAACAAGGCCTGTAAGCGGCATCCCTTCCTCTCCAGGCAACACAGGTGAGCTCTTTGTGATGTCATGTCCGTTGCTCTCCACTTTCTCTGTGGAGGTAGGCCCACTGTCTGACTTATAATGTTTTTAGAGATCCCGCCCCCCTCATAACAAGGCCTGTAAGCGGCATCCCTTCCTCTCCAGGCAAAAGAGGTGAGCTCTTTGTGATGTCATGTCCGTTGCTCTCCACTTTCTCTGTGGAGGTAGGCCCACTGTCTGACTTATAATGTTTTTAGAGTCCCCCCCCCTCCTTAACAAGGCCTGTAAGCGGCATCCCTTCCTCTCCAGGCAACAGAGGTGAGCTCTTTGTGATGTCATGTCCGTTGCTCTCCACTTTCTCTTTGGAGGTTGGACCACTGTCTGACTTATAATGTTTTTAGAGTCCCCCCCCCTCCTTAACAACGCCTGTAAGCGGCATCCCTTCCTCTCCAGGCAACAGAGGTGAGCTCTTTGTGATGTCATGTCCGTTGCTCTCCTCTTTCTCTGTGGAGGTTGGACCACTGTCTGACTTATAATGTTTTTAGAGTCCCCCCCCCCTCCTTAACAAGGCTTGTAAGCGGCATCCCTTCCTCTCCAGGCAACAGAGGTGAGCTCTTTGTGATGTCATGTCCGTTGCTCTCCACTTTCTCTGTGGAGGTTGGACCACTGTCTGACTTATAATGTTTTTAGAGATCCCGCCCCCCTCATAACAAGGCCTGTAAGCGGCATGCCTTCCTCTCCAGGCAACAGAGGTGAGCTCTTTGTGATGTCATGTCCGTTGCTCTCCACTTTCTCTGTGGAGGTAGGCCCACTGTCTGAGTTATAATGTTTTTAGAGATCCCGCCCCCCTCATAACAAGTCCTGTAAGCGGCATCCCTTCCTCTCCAGGCAACAGAGGTGAGCTCTTTGTGATGTCATGTCCGTTGCTCTCCACTTTCTCTGTGGAGGTAGGCCCACTGTCTGACTTATAATGTTTTTAGAGATCCCCCCCCCATAACAAGGCCTGTAAGCGGCATCCCTTCCTCTCCAGGCAACAAAGGTGAGCTCTTTGTGATGTCATGTCCGTTGCTCTCCACTTTCTCTGTGGAGGTAGGCCCACTGTCGGACTTATAATGTTTTTAGAGATCCCGCCCCCCTCATAACAAGGCCTGTAAGCGGCATCCCTTCCTCTCCAGGCAACAGAAGTGAGCTCTTTGTGATGTCATGTCCGTTGCTCTCCACTTTCTCCGTGGAGGTAGGCCCACTGTCGGACTTATAATGTTTTTAGAGATCCTGCCCCCCTCATAACAAGGCCTGTAAGCGGCATCCCTTCCTCTCCAGGCAACAGAGGTGACCTCTTTGTGATGTCATGTCCGTTGCTCTCCACTTTCTCTGTGGAGGTAGGCCCACTGTCTGACTTATAATGTTTTTAGAGATCCCCCCCCCCCCATAACAAGACCTGTAAGCGGCATCCCTTCCTCTCCAGGCAACAGAAGTGAGCTCTTTGTGATGTCATGTCCGTTGCTCTCCACTTTCTCTGTGGAGGTTGGACCACTGTCTGACTTATAATGTTTTTAGAGATCCCGCCCCCCTCATAACAAGGCCTGTAATCGACATCCCTTCCTCTCCAGGCAACAGAGGTGAGCTCTTTGTGATGTCATGTCCGTTGCTCTCCACTTTCACTGTGCAGGTAAGCCCACTGTCTGACTTATAATGTTTTTAGAGTCCCCCCCCCTCCTTAACAACGCCTGTAAGCGGCATCCCTTCCTCTCCAGGCAACAGAGGTGAGCTCTTTGTGATGTCATGTCCGTTGCTCTCCACTTTCTCTTTGGAGGTTGGACCACTGTCTGACTTATAATGTTTTTAGAGATCCCCCCGCCCATAACAAGGCCTGTAAGCGTCATCCCTTCCTCTCCAGGCAACAGAGGTGAGCTCTTTGTGATGTCATGTCCGTTGCTCTCCACTTTCTCCGTGGAGGTAGGCCCACTGTCGGACTTATAATGTTTTTAGAGATCCCGCCCCCCTCATAACAAGGCCTGTAAGCGGCATCCCTTCCTCTCCAGGCAACAGAGGTGACCTCTTTGTGATGTCATGTCCGTTGCTCTCCACTTTCTCTGTGGAGGTAGGCCCACTGTCTGACTTATAATGTTTTTAGAGATCCCCCCCCCCCATAACAAGACCTGTAAGCGGCATCCCTTCCTCTCCAGGCAACAGAAGTGAGCTCTTTGTGATGTCATGTCCGTTGCTCTCCACTTTCTCTGTGGAGGTTGGACCACTGTCTGACTTATAATGTTTTTAGAGATCCCGCCCCCCTCATAACAAGGCCTGTAATCGACATCCCTTCCTCTCCAGGCAACAGAGGTGAGCTCTTTGTGATGTCATGTCCGTTGCTCTCCACTTTCACTGTGCAGGTAAGCCCACTGTCTGACTTATAATGTTTTTAGAGTCCCCCCCCCTCCTTAACAACGCCTGTAAGCGGCATCCCTTCCTCTCCAGGCAACAGAGGTGAGCTCTTTGTGATGTCATGTCCGTTGCTCTCCACTTTCTCTTTGGAGGTTGGACCACTGTCTGACTTATAATGTTTTTAGAGATCCCCCCGCCCATAACAAGGCCTGTAAGCGTCATCCCTTCCTCTCCAGGCAACAGAGGTGAGCTCTTTGTGATGTCATGTCCGTTGCTCTCCACTTTCTCTGTGGAGGTTGGCCCACTGTCTGACTTATAATGTTTTTAGAGATCCCCCCGCCCATAACAAGGCCTGTAAGCGGCATCCCTTCCTCTCCAGGCAACACAGGTGAGCTCTTTGTGATGTCATGTCCGTTGCTCTCCACTTTCTCTGTGGAGGTAGGCCCACTGTCTGACTTATAATGTTTTTAGAGATC
The DNA here is from genome assembly GCF_049243985.1 of Paroedura picta. Lineage (NCBI taxonomy): Eukaryota > Metazoa > Chordata > Lepidosauria > Squamata > Gekkonidae > Paroedura > Paroedura picta. Next base: position 1,042,464 of record NW_027518621.1, on the reverse strand, counting down.
CCGCCCCCCTCATAACAAGGCCTGTAAGCGGCATCCCTTCCTCTCCAGGCAACAGAGGTGAGCTCTTTGTGATGTCATGTCCGTTGCTCTCCACTTTCTCTGTGGAGGTAGGCCCACTGTCTGACTTATAATGTTTTTAGAGTCCCCCCCCTCCTTAACAAGGCCTGTAAGCGGCATCCCTTCCTCTCCAGGCAACAGAGGTGAGCTCTTTGTGATGTCATGTCCGTTGCTCTCCACTTTCTCTTTGGAGGTTGGACCACTGTCTGACTTATAATGTTTTTAGATTCCCCCCCCCTCCTTAACAACGTCTGTAAGCGGCATCCCTTCCTCTCCAGGCAACAGAGGTGAGCTCTTTGTGATGTCATGTCCGTTGCTCTCCTCTTTCTCTGTGGAGGTTGGACCACTGTCTGACTTATAATGTTTTTAGAGTCCCCCCCCTCCTTAACAAGGCTTGTAAGCGGCATCCCTACCTCTCCAGGCAACAGAGGTGAACTCTTTGTGATGTCATGTCCGTTGCTCTCCACTTTCTCTGTGGAGGTTGGACCACTGTCTGACTTATAATGTTTTTAGAGATCCCGCCCCCCTCATAACAAGGCCTGTAAGCGGCATGCCTTCCTCTCCAGGCAACAGAGGTGAGCTCTTTGTGATGTCATGTCCGTTGCTCTCCACTTTCTCTGTGGAGGTAGGCCCACTGTCTGACTTATAATGTTTTTAGCGATCCCGCCCCCCTCATAACAAGGCCTGTAAGCGGCATGCCTTCCTCTCCAGGCAACAGAGGTAAGCTCTTTGTGATGTCATGTCCGTTGCTCTCCACTTTCTCTTTGGAGGTAGGCCCACTGTCTTACTTATAATGTTTTTAGAGATCCCGCCCCCCTCATAACAAGGCCTGTAAGCGGCATCCCTTCCTCTCCAGGCAACAGAGGTGAGCTCTTTGTGATGTCATGTCCGTTGCTCTCCACTTTCTCTGTGGAGGTAGGCCCACTGTCTGACTTATAATGTTTTTAGAGTCCCCCCCCTCCTTAACAAGGCCTGTAAGCGGCATCCCTTCCTCTCCAGGCAACAGAGGTGAGCTCTTTGTGATGTCATGTCCGTTGCTCTCCACTTTCTCTTTGGAGGTTGGACCACTGTCTGACTTATAATGTTTTTAGAGTCCCCCCCCCTCCTTAACAACGCCTGTAAGCGGCATCCCTTCCTCTCCAGGCAACAGAGGTGAGCTCTTTGTGATGTCATGTCCGTTGCTCTCCTCTTTCTCTGTGGAGGTTGGACCACTGTCTGACTTATAATGTTTTTAGAGTCCCCCCCCCTCCTTAACAAGGCTTGTAAGCGGCATCCCTTCCTCTCCAGGCAACAGAGGTGAGCTCTTTGTGATGTCATGTCCGTTGCTCTCCACTTTCTCTGTGGAGGTTGGACCACTGTCTGACTTATAATGTTTTTAGAGATCCCGCCCCCCTCATAACAAGGCCTGTAAGCGGCATGCCTTCCTCTCCAGGCAACAGAGGTGAGCTCTTTGTGATGTCATGTCCGTTGCTCTCCACTTTCTCTGTGGAGGTAGGCCCACTGTCTGACTTAAAATGTTTTTAGCGATCCCGCCCCACTCATAACAAGGCCTGTAAGCGGCATGCCTTCCTCTCCAGGCAACAGAGGTGAGCTCTTTGTGATGTCATGTCCGTTGCTCTCCACTTTCTCTTTGGAGGTAGGCCCACTGTCTGACTTATAATGTTTTTAGAGATCCCGCCCCCCTCATAACAAGGCCTGTAAGCGGCATCCCTTCCTCTCCAGGCAACAGAGGTGAGCTCTTTGTGATGTCATGTCCGTTGCTCTCCACTTTCTCTGTGGAGGTAGGCCCACTGTCTGACTTATAATGTTTTTAGAGTCCCCCCCCCTCCTTAACAAGGCCTGTAAGCGGCATCCCTTCCTCTCCAGGCAACAGAGGTGAGCTCTTTGTGATGTCATGTCCGTTGCTCTCCACTTTCTCTTTGGTGGTAGGCCCACTGTCGGACTTATAATGTTTTTAGCGATCCCGCCCCCCTCATAACAAGGCCTGTAAGCGGCATCCCTTCCTCTCCAGGCAACAGAGGTGCGCTCTTTGTGATGTCATGTCCGTTGCTCTCCACTTTCTCTGTGGAGGTAGGCCCACTGTCTGACTTATAATGTTTTTAGAGTCCCCCCCCCTCCTTAACAAGGCCTGTAAGCGGTATCCCTTCCTCTCCAGGCAACAGAGGTGAGCTCTTTGTGATGTCATGTCCGTTGCTCTCCACTTTCTCTGTGGAGGTAGGCCCACTATCAGACTTATAATATTTTTAGAGTCCCCCCCCTCCTTAACAAGGCCTGTAAGAGGCATCCCTTCCTCTCCAGGCAACAGAGGTGAGCTCTTTGTGATGTCATGTCCGTTGCTCTCCACTTTCTCTGTGGAGGTAGGCCCACTGTCGGACTTATAATGTTTTTAGAGATCCTGCACCCCTCATAACAAGACCTGTAAGCGGCATCCCTTCCTCTCCAGGCAATAGAGGTGAGCTCTTTGTGATGTCATGTCCGTTGCTCTCCACTTTCTCTGTGGAGGTAGGCCCATTGTCTGACTTATAATGTTTTTAGAGATCCCCCCCCCCATAACAAGGCCTGTAAGCTGCATCCCTTCCTCTCCAGGCAACAAAGGTGAGCTCTTTGTGATGTCATGTCCGTTGCTCTCCACTTTCTCTGTGGAGGTAGGCCCACTGTCGGACTTATAATGTTTTTAGAGATCCCGCCCCCCTCATAACAAGGCCTGTAAACGGCATCCCTTCCTCTCCAGGCAACAGAAGTGAGCTCTTTGTGATGTCATGTCCGTTGCTCTCCACTTTCTCTGTGGAGGTAGGCCCACTATCGGACTTATAATGTTTTTAGAGATCCCGCCCCCCTCATAACAAGGCCTGTAAGCGGCATCCCTTCCTCTCCAGGCAACAGAGGTGAGCTCTTTGTGATGTCATGTCCGTTGCTCTCCACTTTCTCTGTGGAGGTAGGCCCACTGTCTGACTTATAATGTTTTTAGAGATCCCCCCCCCCATAACAAGGCCTGTAAGCGGCATCCCTTCCTCTCCAGGCAACAAAGGTGAGCTCTTTGTGATGTCATGTCCGTTGCTCTCCACATTCTCTGTGGAGGTAGGCCCACTATCGGACTTATAATGTTTTTAGAGATCCCGCCCCCATCATAACAAGGCCTGTAAGCGGCATCCCTTCTTCTCCAGGCAATAGAAGTGAGATCTTTGTGATGTCATGTCCGTTGCTCTCCACTTTCTCTGTGGAGGTTGGACCACTGTCTGACTTATAATGTTTTTAGAGTCCCCCCCCTCCTTAACAACGCCTGTAAGCGGCATCCCTTCCTCTCCAGGCAACAGAGGCGAGCTCTTTGTGATGTCATGTCCGTTGCTCTCCTCTTTCTCTGTGGAGGTTGGACCACTGTCTGACTTATAATGTTTTTAGAGTCCCCCCCCCCCTTAACAAGGCTTGTAAGCGGCATCCCTTCCTCTCCAGGCAACAGAGGTGAGCTCTTTGTGATGTCATGTCCGTTGCTCTCCACTTTCTCTGTGGAGGTAGGCCCACTGTCTGACTTATAATGTTTTTAGCGATCCCGCCCCCCTCATAACAAGGCCTGTAAGCGGCATGCCTTCCTCTCCAGGCAACAGAGGTGAGCTCTTTGTGATGTCATGTCCGTTGATCTACACTTTCTCTGTGGAGGTTGGACCTCTGTCTGACTTATAATGTTTTTAGAGATCCCCCCCATAACAAGGCCTGTAACGGCATCCCTTCCTCTCCAGGCAACAGAGGTGAGGTTTTTGTGATGTCATGTCCGTTGCTCTCCACTTTCTCTGTGGAGGTTGGACCACTGTCTGATTTATAATGTTTTTAAAGATCCCGCCCCCCTCATAACAAGGCCTGTAAGCGGCATCCCTTCCTCTTCAGGCAACAGAGGTGAGCTCTTTGTGATGTCATGTCCATTGCTCTCCACTTTCTCTGTGCAGGTAAGCCCACTGTCTGACTTATAATGTTTTTAGAGTCCCCCCCCCTCTCCTTAACAACGCCTGTAAGCGGCATCCCTTCCTCTCCAGGCAATGAAGGTGAGCTCTTTGTGATGTCATGTCCGTTGCTCTCCACTTTCTCTGTGGAGGTAGGCCCACTGTCTGACTTATAATGTTTTTAGAGATCCCGCCCCCCTCATAACAAGGCCTGTAAGCGGCATCCCTTCCTCTCCAGGCAACAGAAGTGAGCTCTTTGTGATGTCATGTCCGTTGCTCTCCACTTTCTCTGTGTTGGTAGGCCCACTGTCGGACTTATAATGTTTTTAGAGATCCCGCCCCCCTCATAACAAGGCCTGTAAGCGGCATCCCTTCCTCTCCAGGCAACAGAGGTGCGCTCTTTGTGATGTCATGTCCGTTGCTCTCCACTTTCTCTGTGGAGGTAGGCCCACTGTCTGACTTATAATGTTTTTAGAGTCCCCCCCCCCCCCTTAACAAGGCCTGTAAGCTGCATCCCTTCCTCTCCAGGCAACAGAGGTGAGCTCTTTGTGATGTCATGTCCGTTGCTCTCCACTTTCTCTGTGGAGGTAGGCCCACTATCAGACTTATAATATTTTTAGAGTCCCCCCCCCTCCTTAACAAGGCCTGTAAGAGGCATCCCTTCCTCTCCAGGCAACAGAAGTGAGCTCTTTGTGATGTCATGTCCGTTGCTCTCCACTTTCTCTGTGGAGGTAGGCCCACTGTCGGACTTATAATGTTTTTAGAGATCCCGCCCCCCTCATAACAAGGCCTGTAATCGGCATCCCTTCCTCTCCAGGCAACAGAGGTGAGCTCTTTGTGATGTCATGTCCGTTGCTCTCCACTTTCTCTGTGGAGGTTGGACCACTGTCTTACTTATAATGTTTTTAGAGATCCCGCCCTTTCATAACAAGGCCTATAAGCGGCATCCCTTCCTCTCCAGGCAACAGAGGTGAGCTCTTTGTGATGTCACGTCCGTTCCTCTCCACTTTCTCTGTGGAGGTAGGCCCACTGTCTGACTTATAATGTTTTTAGAGTCCCCCCCCCCCGCTCCTTAACAAGGCCTGTAAGCGGCATCCCTTCCTCTCCAGGCAACAGAGGTGAGCTCTTTGTGATGTCACGTCCGTTCCTCTCCACTTTCTCTGTGGAGGTAGGCCCACTGTCTGACTTATAATGTTTTTAGAGTCCCCCCCCTCCTTAACAACGCCTGTAAGCGGCATCCCTTCCTCTCCAGGCAACAGAGGTGAGCTCTTTGTGATGTCATGTCCGTTGCTCTCCACTTTCTCTGTGGAGGTTGGACCACTGTCAGACTTATAATGTTTTTAGAGATCCCGCCCCCCTCATAACAAGGCCTGAAAGCGGCATCCCTTCCTCTCCAGGCAACAGAGGTGCGCTCTTTGTGATGTCATGTCCGTTGCTCTCCACTTTCTCTGTGGAGGTAGGCCCACTGTCTGACTTATAATGTTTTTAGAGATCCCCCCCCCTCATAATAAGACCTGTAAGCGGCATCCCTTCCTCTCCAGGCAACAGAGGTGAGCTCTTTGTGATGTCATGTCCGTTGCTCTCCACTTTCTCTGTGGAGGTAGGCCCACTATCGGACTTATAATGTTTTTAGAGATCCCGCCCCCCTCATAACAAGGCCTGTAAGCGGTATCCCTTCCTCTCCAGGCAACAGAGGTGAGCTCTTTGTGATGTCATGTCCGTTGCTCTCCACTTTCTCTGTGGAGGTAGGCCCACTGTCTGACTTATAATGTTTTTAGAGATCCCCCCCCCCCATAACAAGGCCTGTAAGCGGCATCCCTTCCTCTCCAGGCAACAAAGGTGAGCTCTTTGTGATGTCATGTCCGTTGCTCTCCACTTTCTCTGTGGAGGTAGGCCCACTATCGGACTTATAATGTTTTTAGAGATCCCGCCCCCCTCATAACAAGGCCTGTAAGCGGCATCCCTTCTTCTCCAGGCAATAGAAGTGAGCTCTTTGTGATGTCATGTCCGTTGCTCTCCACTTTCTCTGTGGAGGTAGGCCCACTGTCGGACTTATAATGTTTTTAGAGATCCCGCCCCCCTCATAACAAGGCCTGTAAGCGGCATCCCTTCCTCTCCAGGCAACAGAAGTGAGCTCTTTGTGATGTCATGTCCGTTGCTCTCCACTTTCTCTGTGGAGGTTGGACCACTGTCTGACTTATAATGTTTTTAGAGTCCCCCCCCTCCTTAACAACGCCTGTAAGCGGCATCCCTTCCTCTCCAGGCAACAGAGGTGAGCTCTTTGTGATGTCATGTCCGTTGCTCTCCTCTTTCTCTGTGGAGGTTGGACCACTGTCTGACTTATAATGTTTTTAGAGTCCCCCCCCTCCTTAACAAGGCTTGTAAGCGGCATCCCTTCCTCTCCAGGCAACAGAGGTGAGCTCTTTGTGATGTCATGTCCGTTGCTCTCCACTTTCTCTGTGGAGGTAGGCCCACTGTCTGACTTATAATGTTTTTAGCGATCCCGCCCCCCTCATAACAAGGCCTGTAAGCGGCATGCCTTCCTCTCCAGGCAACAGAGGTGAGCTCTTTGTGATGTCATGTCCGTTGATCTACACTTTCTCTGTGGAGGTTGGACCTCTGTCTGACTTATAATGTTTTTAGAGATCCCCCCCATAACAAGGCCTGTAACGGCATCCCTTCCTCTCCAGGCAACAGAGGTGAGGTTTTTGTGATGTCATGTCCGTTGCTCTCCACTTTCTCTGTGGAGGTAGGCCCACTGTCTGACTTATAATGTTTTTAGAGTCCCCCCCCTCCTTAACAACGCTTGTAAGCGGCATCCCTTCCTCTCCAGGCAACAGAGGTGAGCTCTTTGTGATGTCATGTCCGTTCCTCTCCACTTTCTCTGTGGAGGTTGGACCACTGTCTGACTTATAATGTTTTTAGAGTCCCCCCCCTCCTTAACAACGCCTGTAAGCGGCATCCCTTCCTCTCCAGGCAACAGAGGTGAGCTCTTTGTGATGTTATGTCCGTTGCTCTCCACTTTCTCTGTGGAGGTAGGCCCACTGTCTGACTTATAATGTTTTTAGAGATCCCGCCCCCCTCATAACAAGGCCTGTAAGCGGCATCCCTTCCTCTCCAGGCAACAGAAATGAGCTCTTTGTGATGTCATGTCCGTTGCTCTCCACTTTCTCTGTGTTGGTAGGCCCACTGTCGGACTTATAATGTTTTTAGAGATCCCGCCCCCCTCATAACAAGGCCTGTAAGCGGCATCCCTTCCTCTCCAGGCAACAGAGGTGCGCTCTTTGTGATGTCATGTCCGTTGCTCTCCACTTTCTCTGTGGAGGTAGGCCCACTGTCTGACTTATAATGTTTTTAGAGTCCCCCCCCCCCTCCTTAACAAGGCCTGTAAGCGGCATCCCTTCCTCTCCAGGCAACAGAGGTGAGCTCTTTGTGATGTCATGTCCGTTGCTCTCCACTTTCTCTGTGGAGGTAGGCCCACTATCAGACTTATAATATTTTTAGAGTCCCCCCCCCTCCTTAACAAGGCCTGTAAGAGGCATCCCTTCCTCTCCAGGCAACAGAGGTGAGCTCTTTGTGATGTCATGTCCGTTGCTCTCCACTTTCTCTGTGGAGGTAGGCCCACTGTCGGACTTATAATGTTTTTAGAGATCCCGCCCCCCTCATAACAAGGCCTGTAATCGGCATCCCTTCCTCTCCAGGCAACAGAGGTGAGCTCTTTGTGATGTCATGTCCGTTGCTCTCCACTTTCTCTGTGGAGGTTGGACCACTGTCTTACTTATAATGTTTTTAGAGATCCCGCCCTTTCATAACAAGGCCTATAAGCGGCATCCCTTCCTCTCCAGGCAACAGAGGTGAGCTCTTTGTGATGTCACGTCCGTTCCTCTCCACTTTCTCTGTGGAGGTAGGCCCACTGTCTGACTTATAATGTTTTTAGAGTCCCCCCCCCCCGCTCCTTAACAAGGCCTGTAAGCGGCATCCCTTCCTCTCCAGGCAACAGAGGTGAGCTCTTTGTGATGTCACGTCCGTTCCTCTCCACTTTCTCTGTGGAGGTAGGCCCACTGTCTGACTTATAATGTTTTTAGAGTCCCCCCCCTCCTTAACAACGCCTGTAAGCGGCATCCCTTCCTCTCCAGGCAACAGAGGTGAGCTCTTTGTGATGTCATGTCCGTTGCTCTCCACTTTCTCTGTGGAGGTTGGACCACTGTCAGACTTATAATGTTTTTAGAGATCCCGCCCCCCTCATAACAAGGCCTGAAAGCGGCATCCCTTCCTCTCCAGGCAACAGAGGTGCGCTCTTTGTGATGTCATGTCCGTTGCTCTCCACTTTCTCTGTGGAGGTAGGCCCACTGTCTGACTTATAATGTTTTTAGAGATCCCCCCCCCCTCATAATAAGACCTGTAAGCGGCATCCCTTCCTCTCCAGGCAACAGAGGTGAGCTCTTTGTGATGTCATGTCCGTTGCTCTCCACTTTCTCTGTGGAGGTTGGCCCACTGTCTGACTTATAATGTTTTTAGAGATCCCACCCCCATAACAAGGCCTGTAAGCGGCATCCCTTCCTCTCCAGGCAACAAAGGTGAGCTCTTTGTGATGTCATGTCCGTTGCTCTCCACTTTCTCTGTGGAGGTAGGCCCACTGTCGGACTTATAATGTTTTTAGAGATCCCGCCCACCTCATAACAAGGCCTGTAAGCGGCATCCCTTCTTCTCCAGGCAATAGAAGTGAGCTCTTTGTGATGTCATGTCCGTTGCTCTCCACTTTCTCTGTGGAGGTAGGCCCACTGTCGGACTTATAATGTTTTTAGAGATCCCGCCCCCCTCATAACAAGGCCTGTAAGCGGCATCCCTTCCTCTCCAGGCAACAGAAGTGAGCTCTTTGTGATGTCATGTCCGTTGCTCTCCACTTTCTCTTTGGAGGTTGGACCACTGTCTGACTTATAATGTTTTTAGTGATCCCCCGCCCATAACAAGGCCTGTAAGCGTCATCCCTTCCTCTCCAGGCAACAGAGGTGAGCTCTTTGTGATGTCATGTCCGTTGCTCTCCACTTTCTCTGTGGAGGTTGGCCCACTGTCTGACTTATAATGTTTTTAGAGATCCCCCCGCCCATAAGAAGGCCTGTAAGCGGCATCCCTTCCTCTCCAGGCAACACAGGTGAGCTCTTTGTGATGTCATGTCCGTTGCTCTCCACTTTCTCTGTGGAGGTAGGCCCACTGTCTGACTTATAATGTTTTTAGAGATCCCCCCGCCCATAACAAGGCCTGTAAGCGGCATCCCTTCCTCTCCAGGCAAAAGAGGTGAGCTCTTTGTGATGTCATGTCCGTTGCTCTCCACTTTCTCTGTGGAGGTAGGCCCACTGTCTGACTTATAATGTTTTTAGAGTCCCCCCCCTCCTTAACAAGGCCTGTAAGCGGCATCCCTTCCTCTCCAGGCAACAGAGGTGAGCTCTTTGTGATGTCATGTCCGTTGCTCTCCACTTTCTCTTTGGAGGTTGGACCACTGTCTGACTTATAATGTTTTTAGAGTCCCCCCCCCTCCTTAACAACGCCTGTAAGCGGCATCCCTTCCTCTCCAGGCAACAGAGGTGAGCTCTTTGTGATGTCATGTCCGTTGCTCTCCTCTTTCTCTGTGGAGGTTGGACCACTGTCTGACTTATAATGTTTTTAGAGTCCCCCCCCCCTCCTTAACAAGGCTTGTAAGCGGCATCCCTTCCTCTCCAGGCAACAGAGGTGAGCTCTTTGTGATGTCATGTCCGTTGCTCTCCACTTTCTCTGTGGAGGTTGGACCACTGTCTGACTTATAATGTTTTTAGAGATCCCGCCCCCCTCATAACAAGGCCTGTAAGCGGCATGCCTTCCTCTCCAGGCAACAGAGGTGAGCTCTTTGTGATGTCATGTCCGTTGCTCTCCACTTTCTCTGTGGAGGTAGGCCCACTGTCAGAATTATAATGTTTTTAGAGATCCCGCCCCCCTCATAACAAGGCCTGTAAGCGGCATCCCTTCCTCTCCAGGCAACAGAGGTGAGCTCTTTGTGATGTCATGTCCGTTGCTCTCCACTTTCTCCGTGGAGGTAGGCCCACTGTCGGACTTATAATGTTTTTAGAGATCCCACCCCCATAACAAGGCCTGTAAGCGGCATCCCTTCCTCTCCAGGCAACAAAGGTGAGCTCTTTGTGATGTCATGTCCGTTGCTCTCCACTTTCTCTGTGGAGGTAGGCCCACTGTCGGACTTATAATGTTTTTAGAGATCCCGCCCACCTCATAACAAGGCCTGTAAGCGGCATCCCTTCTTCTCCAGGCAATAGAAGTGAGCTCTTTGTGATGTCATGTCCGTTGCTCTCCACTTTCTCTGTGGAGGTAGGCCCACTGTCGGACTTATAATGTTTTTAGAGATCCCGCCCCCCTCATAACAAGGCCTGTAAGCGGCATCCCTTCCTCTCCAGGCAACAGAAGTGAGCTCTTTGTGATGTCATGTCCGTTGCTCTCCACTTTCTCTTTGGAGGTTGGACCACTGTCTGACTTATAATGTTTTTAGTGATCCCCCGCCCATAACAAGGCCTGTAAGCGTCATCCCTTCCTCTCCAGGCAACAGAGGTGAGCTCTTTGTGATGTCATGTCCGTTGCTCTCCACTTTCTCTGTGGAGGTTGGCCCACTGTCTGACTTATAATGTTTTTAGAGATCCCCCCGCCCATAAGAAGGCCTGTAAGCGGCATCCCTTCCTCTCCAGGCAACACAGGTGAGCTCTTTGTGATGTCATGTCCGTTGCTCTCCACTTTCTCTGTGGAGGTAGGCCCACTGTCTGACTTATAATGTTTTTAGAGATCCCCCCGCCCATAACAAGGCCTGTAAGCGGCATCCCTTCCTCTCCAGGCAAAAGAGGTGAGCTCTTTGTGATGTCATGTCCGTTGCTCTCCACTTTCTCTGTGGAGGTAGGCCCACTGTCTGACTTATAATGTTTTTAGAGTCCCCCCCCTCCTTAACAAGGCCTGTAAGCGGCATCCCTTCCTCTCCAGGCAACAGAGGTGAGCTCTTTGTGATGTCATGTCCGTTGCTCTCCACTTTCTCTTTGGAGGTTGGACCACTGTCTGACTTATAATGTTTTTAGAGTCCCCCCCCCTCCTTAACAACGCCTGTAAGCGGCATCCCTTCCTCTCCAGGCAACAGAGGTGAGCTCTTTGTGATGTCATGTCCGTTGCTCTCCTCTTTCTCTGTGGAGGTTGGACCACTGTCTGACTTATAATGTTTTTAGAGTCCCCCCCCCCTCCTTAACAAGGCTTGTAAGCGGCATCCCTTCCTCTCCAGGCAACAGAGGTGAGCTCTTTGTGATGTCATGTCCGTTGCTCTCCACTTTCTCTGTGGAGGTTGGACCACTGTCTGACTTATAATGTTTTTAGAGATCCCGCCCCCCTCATAACAAGGCCTGTAAGCGGCATGCCTTCCTCTCCAGGCAACAGAGGTGAGCTCTTTGTGATGTCATGTCCGTTGCTCTCCACTTTCTCTGTGGAGGTAGGCCCACTGTCAGAATTATAATGTTTTTAGAGATCCCGCCCCCCTCATAACAAGGCCTGTAAGCGGCATCCCTTCCTCTCCAGGCAACAGAGGTGAGCTCTTTGTGATGTCATGTCCGTTGCTCTCCACTTTCTCCGTGGAGGTAGGCCCACTGTCGGACTTATAATGTTTTTAGAGATCCCCCCCCCATAACAAGGCCTGTAAGCGGCATCCCTTCCTCTCCAGGCAACAAAGGTGAGCTCTTTGTGATGTCATGTCCGTTGCTCTCCACTTTCTCTGTGGAGGTAGGCCCACTGTCTGAGTTATAATGTTTTTAGAGATCCCGCCCCCCTCATAACAAGGCCTGTAAGCGGCATCCCTTCCTCTCCAGGCAACAGAAGTGAGCTCTTTGTGATGTCATGTCCGTTGCTCTCCACTTTCTCCGTGGAGGTAGGCCCACTGTCGGACTTATAATGTTTTTAGAGATCCCGCCCCCCTCATAACAAGGCCTGTAAGCGGCATCCCTTCCTCTCCAGGCAACAGAGGTGAGCTCTTTGTGATGTCATGTCCGTTGCTCTCCACTTTCTCTGTGGAGGTAGGCCCACTGTCTGACTTATAATGTTTTTAGAGATCCCCCCCCCCATAACAAGACCTGTAAGCGGCATCCCTTCCTCTCCAGGCAACAGAAGTGAGCTCTTTGTGATGTCATGTCCGTTGCTCTCCACTTTCTCTGTGGAGGTTGGACCACTGTCTGACTTATAATGTTTTTAGAGATCCCGCCCCCCTCATAACAAGGCCTGTAATCGACATCCCTTCCTCTCCAGGCAACAGAGGTGAGCTCTTTGTGATGTCATGTCCGTTGCTCTCCACTTTCACTGTGCAGGTAAGCCCACTGTCTGACTTATAATGTTTTTAGTGTCCCCCCCCCTCCTTAACAACGCCTGTAAGCGGCATCCCTTCCTCTCCAGGCAACAGAGGTGAGCTCTTTTTGATGTCATGTCCGTTGCTCTCCACTTTCTCTTTGGAGGTGGGACCACTGTCTGACTTATAATGTTTTTAGAGATCCCCCCGCCCATAACAAGGCCTGTAAGCGTCATCCCTTCCTCTCCAGGCAACAGAGGTGAGCTCTTTGTGATGTCATGTCCGTTGCTCTCCACTTTCTCTGTGGAGGTTGGCCCACTGTCTGACTTATAATGTTTTTAGAGATCCCCCCGCCCATAACAAGGCCTGTAAGCGGCATCCCTTCCTCTCCAGGCAACACAGGTGAGCTCTTTGTGATGTCATGTCCGTTGCTCTCCACTTTCTCTGTGGAGGTAGGCCCACTGTCTGACTTATAATGTTTTTAGAGATCCCGCCCCCCTCATAACAAGGCCTGTAAGCGGCATCCCTTCCTCTCCAGGCAACAGAGGTGAGCTCTTTGTGATGTCATGTCCGTTGCTCTCCACTTTCTCTGTGGAGGTAGGCCCACTGTCTGACTTATAATGTTTTTAGAGTCCCCCCCCTCCTTAACAAGGCCTGTAAGCGGCATCCCTTCCTCTCCAGGCAACAGAGGTGAGCTCTTTGTGATGTCATGTCCGTTGCTCTCCACTTTCTCTTTGGAGGTTGGACCACTGTCTGACTTATAATGTTTTTAGAGTCCCCCCCCCTCCTTAACAACGCCTGTAAGCGGCATCCCTTCCTCTCCAGGCAACAGAGGTGAGCTCTTTGTGATGTCATGTCCGTTGCTCTCCTCTTTCTCTGTGGAGGTTGGACCACTGTCTGACTTATAATGTTTTTAGAGTCCCCCCCCTCCTTAACAAGGCTTGTAAGCGGCATCCCTTCCTCTCCAGGCAACAGAGTTGAACTCTTTGTGATGTCATGTCCGTTGCTCTCCACTTTCTCTGTGGAGGTTGGACCACTGTCTGACTTATAATGTTTTTAGAGATCCCGCCCCCCTCATAACAAGGCCTGTAAGCGGCATGCCTTCCTCTCCAGGCAACAGAGGTGAGCTCTTTGTGATGTCATGTCCGTTGCTCTCCACTTTCTCTGTGGAGGTAGGCCCACTGTCTGACTTATAATGTTTTTAGCGATCCCGCCCCCCTCATAACAAGGCCTGTAAGCGGCATGCCTTCCTCTCCAGGCAACAGAGGTGAGCTCTTTGTGATGTCATGTCCGTTGCTCTCCACTTTCTCTTTGGAGGTAGGCCCACTGTCTTACTTATAATGTTTTTAGAGATCCCGCGCCCCTCATAACAAGGCCTGTAAGCGGCATCCCTTCCTCTCCAGGCAACAGAGGTGAGCTCTTTGTGATGTCATGTCCGTTGCTCTCCACTTTCTCTGTGGAGGTAGGCCCACTGTCTAACTTATAATGTTTTTAGAGTCCCCCCCCTCCTTAACAAGGCCTGTAAGCGGCATCCCTTCCTCTCCAGGCAACAGAGGTGAGCTCTTTGTGATGTCATGTCCGTTGCTCTCCACTTTCTCTTTGGAGGTTGGACCACTGTCTGACTTATAATGTTTTTAGAGTCCCCACCCCTCCTTAACAACGCCTGTAAGCGGCATCCCTTCCTCTCCAGGCAACAGAGGTGAGCTCTTTGTGATGTCATGTCCGTTGCTCTCCTCTTTCTCTGTGGAGGTTGGACCACTGTCTGACTTATAATGTTTTTAGAGTCCCCCCCCTCCTTAACAAGGCTTGTAAGCGGCATCCCTTCCTCTCCAGGCAACAGAGGTGAGCTCTTTGTGATGTCATGTCCGTTGCTCTCCACTTTCTCTGTGGAGGTTGGACCACTGTCTGACTTATAATGTTTTTAGAGATCCCGCCCCCCTCATAACAAGGCCTGTAAGCGGCATGCCTTCCTCTGCAGGCAACAGAGGTGAGCTCTTTGTGATGTCATGTCCGTTGCTCTCCACTTTCTCTGTGGAGGTAGGCCCACTGTCTGACTTATAATGTTTTTAGCGATCCCGCCCCACTCATAACAAGGCCTGTAAGCGGCATGCCTTCCTCTCCAGGCAACAGAGGTGAGCTCTTTGTGATGTCATGTCCGTTGCTCTCCACTTTCTCTTTGGAGGTAGGCCCACTGTCTGACTTATAATGTTTTTAGAGATCCCGCCCCCCTCATAACAAGGCCTGTAAGCGGCATCCCTTCCTCTCCAGGCAACAGAGGTGAGCTCTTTGTGATGTCATGTCCGTTGCTCTCCACTTTCTCTGTGGAGGTAGGCCCACTGTCTGACTTATAATGTTTTTAGAGTCCCCCCCCCCTCCTTAACAAGGCCTGTAAGCGGCATCCCTTCCTCTCCAGGCAACAGAGGTGAGCTCTTTGTGATGTCATGTCCGTTGCTCTCCACTTTCTCTTTGGAGGTTGGACCACTGTCTGACTTATAATGTTTTTAGAGTCCCCCCCCCCTCCTTAACAACGCCTGTAAGCGGCATCCCTTCCTCTCCAGGCAACAGAGGTGAGCTCTTTGTGATGTCATGTCCGTTGCTCTCCTCTTTCTCTGTGGAGGTTGGACCACTGTCTGACTTATAATGTTTTTAGAGTCCCCCCCCTCCTTAACAAGGCTTGTAAGCGGCATCCCTTCCTCTCCAGGCAACAGAGGTGAGCTCTTTGTGATGTCATGTCCGTTGCTCTCCACTTTCTCTGTGGAGGTTGGACCACTGTCTGACTTATAATGTTTTTAGAGATCCCGCCCCCCTCATAACAAGGCCTGTAAGCGGCATGCCTTCCTCTCCAGGCAACAGAGGTGAGCTCTTTGTGATGTCATGTCCGTTGCTCTCCACTTTCTCTGTGGAGGTAGGCCCACTGTCTGACTTATAATGTTTTTAGCGATCCCGCCCCCCTCATAACAAGGCCTGTAAGCGGCATGCCTTCCTCTCCAGGCAACAGAGGTGAGCTCTTTGTGATGTCATGTCCGTTGCTCTCCACTTTCTCTGTGGAGGTAGGCCCACTGTCTGACTTATAATGTTTTTAGAGTCCCCCCCTCCTTAACAAGGCTTGTAAGCGGCATCCCTTCCTCTCCAGGCAACAGAGGTGAGCTCTTTGTGATGTCATGTCCGTTGATCTCCACTTTCTCTGTGGAGGTTGGACCTCTGTCTGACTTATAATGTTTTTGGAGATCCCCCCCATAACAAGGCCTGTAACGGCATCCCTTCCTGTCCAGGCCACAGAGGTGAGGTTTTTGTGATGTCATGTCCGTTGCTCTCCACTTTCTCTGTGGAGGTAAGCCCACTGTCTGACTTATAATGTTTTTAGAGTCCCCCCCCCTCCTTAACAATGCTTGTAAGCGGCATCCCTTCCTCTCCAGGCAACAGAGGTGAGCTCTTTGTGATGTCATGTCCGTTCCTCTCCACTTTCTCTGTGGAGGTTGGACCACTGTCTGACTTATAATGTTTTTAGAGTCCCCCCCCCTCCTTAACAACGCCTGTAAGCGGCATCCCTTCCTCTCCAGGCAACAGAGGTGAGCTCTTTGTGATGTCATGTCCGTTGCTCTCCACTTTCTCTGTGGAGGTTGGACCACTGTCTGATTTATAATGTTTTTAAAGATCCCGCCCCCCTCATAACAAGGCCTGTAAGCGGCATCCCTTCCTCTTCAGGCAACAGAGGTGAGCTCTTTGTGATTTCATGTCCATTGCTCTCCACTTTCTCTGTGCAGGTAAGCCCACTGTCTGACTTATAATGTTTTTAGAGTCCCCCCCCCTCTCCTTAACAATGCCTGTAAGCGGCATCCCTTCCTCTCCAGGCAATGAAGGTGAGCTCTTTGTGATGTCATGTCCGTTGCTCTCCACTTTCTCTGTGGATGTAGGCCCACTGTCTGACTTATAATGTTTTTAGAGATCCCGCCCCCCTCATAACAAGGCCTGTAAGCGGCATCCCTTCCTCTCCAGGCAACATAGGTGAGCTCTTTGTGATGTCATGTCCGTTGCTCTCCACTTTCTCTGTGGAGGTAGGCCCACTGTCTGACTTATAATGTTTTTAGAGTCCCCCCCCTCCTTAACAAGGCCTGTAAGCGGCATCCCTTCCTCTCCAGGCAACAGAGGTGAGCTCTTTGTGATGTCATGTCCGTTGCTCTCCACTTTCTCTTTGGAGGTTGGACCACTGTCTGACTTATAATGTTTTTAGAGTCCCCCCCCCTCCTTAACAACGCCTGTAAGCGGCATCCCTTCCTCTCCAGGCAACAGAGGTGAGCTCTTTGTGATGTCATGTCCGTTGCTCTCCTCTTTCACTGTGGAGGTTGGACCACTGTCTGACTTATAATGTTTTTAGAGTCCCCCCCCTCCTTAACAAGGCTTGTAAGCGGCATCCCTTCCTCTCCAGGCAACAGAGGTGAGCTCTTTGTGATGTCATGTCCGTTGCTCTCCACTTTCTCTGTGGAGGTTGGACCACTGTCTGACTTATAATGTTTTTAGAGATCCCGCCCCCCTCATAACAAGGCCTGTAAGCGGCATGCCTTCCTCTCCAGGCAACAGAGGTGAGCTCTTTGTGATCTCATGTCCGTTGCTCTCCACTTTCTCTGTGGAGGTAGGCCCACTGTCTGACTTATAATGTTTTTAGCGATCCCGCCCCCCTCATAACAAGGCCTGTAAGCGGCATGCCTTCCTCTCCAGGCAACAGAGGTGAGCTCTTTGTGATCTCATGTCCGTTGCTCTCCACTTTCTCTTTGGAGGTAGGCCCACTGTCTGACTTATAATGTTTTTAGAGATCCCGCCCCCCTCATAACGCCTGTAAGCGGCATCCCTTCCTCTCCAGGCAACAGAGGTGAGCTCTTTGTGATGTCATGTCCGTTGCTCTCCACTTTCTCTTTGGAGGTTGGACCACTGTCTGACTTATAATGTTTTTAGAGTCCCCCCCCCCCTCCTTAACAACGCCTGTAAGCGGCATCCCTTCCTCTCCAGGCAACAGAGGTGAGCTCTTTGTGATGTCATGTCCGTTGCTCTCCTCTTTCTCTGTGGAGGTTGGACCACTGTCTGACTTATAATGTTTTTAGAGTCCCCCCCCTCCTTAACAAGGCTTGTAAGCGGCATCCCTTCCTCTCCAGGCAACAGAGGTGAGCTCTTTGTGATGTCATGTCCTTTGCTCTCCACTTTCTCTGTGGAGGTTGGACCACTGTCTGACTTATAATGTTTTTAGAGATCCCGCCCCCCTCATAACAAGGCCTGTAAGCGGCATGCCTTCCTCTCCAGGCAACAGAGGTGAGCTCTTTGTGATGTCATGTCCGTTGCTCTCCACTTTCTCTGTGGAGGTAGGCCCACTGTCTGACTTATAATGTTTTTAGCGATCCCGCCCCCCTCATAACAAGGACTGTAAGCGGCATGCCTTCCTCTCCAGGCAACAGAGGTGAGCTCTTTGTGATGTCATGTCCGTTGCTCTCCACTTTCTCTGTGGAGGTAGGCCCACTGTCTGACTTATAATGTTTTTAGAGTCCCCCCCCTCCTTAACAAGGCTTGTAAGCGGCATGCCTTCCTCTCCAGGCAACAGAGGTGAGCTCTTTGTGATGTCATGTCCGTTGCTCTCCACTTTCTCTGTGGAGGTAGGCCCACTGTCTGACTTATAATGTTTTTAGAGTCCCCCCCCTCCTTAGCAAGGCTTGTAAGCGGCATCCCTTCCTCTCCAGGCAACAGAGGTGAGCTCTTTGTGATGTCATGTCCGTTGATCTCCACTTTCTCTGTGGAGGTTGGACCTCTGTCTGACTTATAATGTTTTTAGAGATCCCCCCCATAACAAGGCCTGTAACGGCATCCCTTCCTGTCCAGGCCACAGAGGTGAGGTTTTTGTGATGTCATGTCCGTTGCTCTCCACTTTCTCTGTGGAGGTAAGCCCACTGTCTGACTTATAATGTTTTTAGAGTCCCCCCCCCTCCTTAACAATGCTTGTAAGCGGCATCCCTTCCTCACCAGGCAACAGAGGTGAGCTCTTTGTGATGTCATGTCCGTTCCTCTCCACTTTCTCTGTGGAGGTTGGACCACTGTCTGACTTATAATGTTTTTAGAGTCCCCCCCCCCTCCTTAACAACGCCTGTAAGCGGCATCCCTTCCTCTCCAGGCAACAGAGGTGAGCTCTTTGTGATGTCATGTCCGTAGCTCTCTACTTTCTCTTTGGAGGTTGGACCACTGTCTGACTTATAATGTTTTTAGAGTCCCCCCCCCTCCTTAACAACGCCTGTAAGCGGCATCCCTTCCTCTCCAGGCAACAGAGGTGAGCTCTTTGTGATGTCATGTCCGTTGCTCTCCTCTTTCTCTGTGGAGGTTGGACCACTGTCTGACTTATAATGTTTTTAGAGTCCCCCCCCTCCTTAACAAGGCCTGTAAGCGGCATCCCTTCCTCTCCAGGCAACAGAGGTGAGCTCTTTGTGATGTCATGTCCGTTGCTCTCCACTTTCTCTTTGGAGGTTGGACCACTGTCTGACTTATAATGTTTTTAGAGATCCCCCCGCTCATAACAAGGCCTGTAAGCGTCATCCCTTCCTCTCCAGGCAACAGAGGTGAGCTCTTTGTGATGTCATGTCCGTTGCTCTCCACTTTCTCTGTGGAGGTTGGCCCACTGTCTGACTTATAATGTTTTTAGCGATCCCGCCCCCCTCATAACAAGGCCTGTAAGCGGCATGCCTTCCTCTCCAGGCAACAGAGGTGAGCTCTTTGTGATGTCATGTCCGTTGCTCTCCACTTTCTCTGTGGAGGTAGGCCCACTGTCTGACTTATAATGTTTTTAGAGTCCTCCCCCTCCTTAACAAGGCTTGTAAGCGGCATCCCTTCCTCTCCAGGCAACAGAGGTGAGCTCTTTGTGATGTCATGTCCGTTGATCTCCACTTTCTCTGTGGAGGTTGGACCTCTATCTGACTTATAATGTTTTTAGAGATCCCCCCATAACAAGGCCTGTAACGGCATCCCTTCCTCTCCAGGCAACAGAGGTGAGGTTTTTGTGATGTCATGTCCGTTGCTCTCCACTTTCTCTGTGGAGGTAGGCCCACTGTCTGACTTATAATGTTTTTAGAGTCCCCCCCCCTCCTTAACAACGCTTGTAAGCGGCATCCCTTCCTCTCCAGGCAACAGAGGTGAGCTCTTTGTGATGTCATGTCCGTTCCTCTCCACTTTCTCTGTGGAGGTTGGACCACTGTCTGACTTATAATGTTTTTAGAGTCCCCCCCCCCTCCTTAACAACGCCTGTAATCGGCATCCCTTCCTCTCCAGGCAACAGAGGTGAGCTCTTTGTGATGTCATGTCCATTGCTCTCCACTTTCTCTGTGCAGGTAAGCCCACTGTCTGACTTATAATGTTTTTAGATTCCCCCCCCCTCTCCTTAACAACGCCTGTAAGCGGCATCCCTTCCTCTCCAGGCAATGAAGGTGAGCTCTTTGTGATGTCATGTCCATTGCTCTCCACTTTCTCTGTGGATGTAGGCCCACTGTCTGACTTATAATGTTTTTAGAGATCCCGCCCCCCTCATAACAAGGCCTGTAAGCGGCATCCCTTCCTCTCCAGGCAACAGAAGTGAGCTCTTTGTGATGTCATGTCCGTTGCTCTCCACTTTCTCTGTGGAGGTAGGCCCACTGTCTGACTTATAATGTTTTTAGAGATCCCGCCCCCCTCATAACAAGGCCTGTAAGCGGCATCCCTTCCTCTTCAGGCAACAGAGGTGAGTTCTTTGTGATGTCATGTCCGTTGCTCTCCACTTTCTCTGTGCAGGTAAGCCCACTGTCTGACTTATAATGTTTTTAGAGTCCCCCCCCTCCTTAACAACGGCTGTAAGCGGCATCCCTTCCTCTCCAGGCAACAGAGGTGAGCTCTTTGTGATGTCATGTCCGTTGCTCTCCACTTTCTCTGTGGAGGTAGGCCCACTGTCAGACTTATAATGTTTTTAGAGATCCCGCCCCCCTCATAACAAGGCCTGTAAGCGGCATCCCTTCCTCTCCAGGCAACAGAGGTGAGCTCTTTGTGATGTAATGTCCGTTGCTCTCCCCTTTCTCTGTGGAGGTAGGCCCACTGTCAGACTTATAATGTTTTTAGAGATCACCCAGCCCATAACAAGGCCTGTAAGCATCATTCCTTCCTCTCCAGGCAACAGAGGTGAGCTCTTTGTGATGTCATGTCAGTTGTTCTCCACTTTCTCTGTGGAGGTAGGCCCACTGTCTGAATTATAATATTTTTAGAGTCCCCACCCCCTCCTTAACAAGGCCTGTAAGCGGCATCCCTTCCTCTCCAGGCAACAGAGGTGAGCTCTTTGTGATGTCATGTCCGTAGCTCTCTACTTTCTCTTTGGAGGTTGGACCACTGTCTGACTTATAATGTTTTTAGAGTCCCCCCCCCTCCTTAACAACGCCTGTAAGCGGCATCCCTTCCTCTCCAGGCAACAGAGGTGAGCTCTTTGTGATGTCATGTCCGTTGCTCTCCTCTTTCTCTGTGGAGGTTGGACCACTGTCTGACTTATAATGTTTTTAGAGATCCCCCCGCCCATAACAAGGCCTGTAAGCGTCATCCCTTCCTCTCCAGGCAACAGAGGTGAGCTCTTTGTGATGTCATGTCCGTGCTCTCCACTTTCTCTGTGGAGGTTGGCCCACTGTCTGACTTATAATGTTTTTAGCGATCCCGCCCCCCTCATAACAAGGCCTGTAAGCGGCATGCCTTCCTCTCCAGGCAACAGAGGTGAGCTCTTTGTGATGTCATGTCCGTTGCTCTCCACTTTCTCTGTGGAGGTAGGCCCACTGTCTGACTTATAATGTTTTTAGAGTCCCCCCCCTCCTTAACAAGGCTTGTAAGCGGCATCCCTTCCTCTCCAGGCAACAGAGGTGAGCTCTTTGTGATGTCATGTCCGTTGATCTCCACTTTCTCTGTGGAGGTTGGACCTCTGTCTGACTTATAATGTTTTTAGAGATCCCCCCCATAACAAGGCCTGTAACGGCATCCCTTCCTCTCCAGGCAACAGAGGTGAGGTTTTTGTGATGTCATGTCCGTTGCTCTCCACTTTCTCTGTGGAGGTAGGCCCACTGTCTGACTTATAATGTTTTTAGAGTCCCCCCCCCTCCTTAACAACGCTTGTAAGCGGCATCCCTTCCTCTCCAGGCAACAGAGGTGAGCTCTTTGTGATGTCATGTCCGTTCCTCTCCACTTTCTCTGTGGAGGTTGGACCACTGTCTGACTTATAATGTTTTTAGAGCCCCCCCCTCCTTAACAACGCCTGTAAGCGGCATCCCTTCCTCTCCAGGCAACAGAGGTGAGCTCTTTGTGATGTCATGTCCGTTGCTCTCCACTTTCTCTGTGGAGGTTGGACCACTGTCTGATTTATAATGTTTTTAGAGATCCCGCCCCCCTCATAACAAGGCCTGTAAGCGGCATCCCTTCCTCTTCAGGCAACAGAGGTGAGCTCTTTGTGATGTCATGTCCATTGCTCTCCACTTTCTCTGTGCAGGTAAGCCCACTGTCTGACTTATAATGTTTTTAGAGTCCCCCCCCCTCTCCTTAACAACGCCTGTAAGCGGCATCCCTTCCTCTCCAGGCAATGAAGGTGAGCTCTTTGTGATGTCATGTCCGTTGCTCTCCACTTTCTCTGTGGAGGTAGGCCCACTGTCTGACTTATAATGTTTTTAGAGATCCCGCCCCCCTCATAACAAGGCCTGTAAGCGGCATCCCTTCCTCTCCAGGCAACAGAAGTGAGCTCTTTGTGATGTCATGTCCGTTGCTCTCCACTTTCTCTGTGGAGGTAGGCCCACTGTCGGACTTATAATGTTTTTAGAGATCCCGCCCCCCTCATAACAAGGCCTGTAAGCGGCATCCCTTCCTCTTCAGGCAACAGAGGTGAGCTCTTTGTAATGTCATGTCCGTTGCTCTCCACTTTCTCTGTGCAGGTAAGCCCACTGTCTGACTTATAATGTTTTTAGAGTCCCCCCCCTCCTTAACAAGGCCTGTAAGCGGCATCCCTTCCTCTCCAGGCAACAGAGGTGAGCTCTTCGTGATGTCATGTCCGTTACTCTCCACTTTCTCTGTGGAGGTAGGCCCACTGTCAGACTTATAATGTTTTTAGAGATCCCGCCCCCCTCATAACAAGGCCTGTAAGAATCATCCCTTCCTCTCCAGGCAACAGAGGTGAGCTCTTTGTGATGTCATGTCCGTTGCTCTCCACTTTCTCTTTGGAGGTTGGACCACTGTCTGACTTATAATGTTTTTAGAGATCCCCCCGCCCATAACAAGGCCTGTAAGCGTCATCCCTTCCTCTCCAGGCAACAGAGGTGAGCTCTTTGTGATGTCATGTCCGTTGCTCTCCACTTTCTCTGTGGAGGTTGGCCCACTGTCTGACTTATAATGTTTTTAGAGATCCCCCCGCCCATAACAAGGCCTGTAAGCGGCATCCCTTCCTCTCCAGGCAACACAGGTGAGCTCTTTGTGATGTCATGTCCGTTGCTCTCCACTTTCTCTGTGGAGGTTGGACCACTGTCTGACTTATAAGGTTTTTAGCGATCCCGCCCCCCTCATAACAAGGCCTGTAAGCGGCATCCCTTCCTCTCCAGGCAACAGAGGTGAGCTCTTTGTGATGTCATGTCTGTTGCTCTCCACTTTCTCTGTGGAGGTTGGACCACTGTCTGACTTATAATGTTTTTAGAGTCCCCCCCCCCTCCATAACAAGGCCTGTAAGAATCATCCCTTCCTCTCCAGGCAACAGAGGTGAGCTCTTTGTGATGTCATGTCCGTTGCTCTCCACTTTCTCTTTGGAGGTTGGACCACTGTCTGACTTATAATGTTTTTAGAGATCCCCCCGCCCATAACAAGGCCTGTAAGCGGAATCCCTTCCTCTCCAGGCAACACAGGTGAGCTCTTTGTGATGTCATGTCTGTTGCTCTCCACTTTCTCTGTGGAGGTAGGCCCACTGTCTGACTTATAATGTTTTTAGAGTCCCCCCCCTCCTTAACAAGGCTTGTAAGCGGCATCTCTTCCTCTCCAGGCAACAGAGGTGAGCTCTTTGTGATGTCATGTCCGTTGATCTCCACTTTCTCTGTGGAGGTTGGACCTCTGTCTGACTTATAATGTTTTTAGAGATCCCCCCCATAACAAGGCCTGTAACGGCATCCCTTCCTCTCCAGGCAACAGAGGTGAGGTTTTTGTGATGTCATTTCCGTTGCTCTCCACTTTCTCTGTGGAGGTAGACCCACTGTCTGACTTATAATGTTTTTAGAGTCCCCCCCCCCTCCTTAACAACGCTTGTAAGCGGCATCCCTTCCTCTCCAGGCAACAGAGGTGAGCTCTTTGTGATGTCATGTCCGTTCCTCTCCACTTTCTCTGTGGAGGTTGGACCACTGTCTGACTTATAATGTTTTTAGAGTCCCCCCCCCTCCTTAACAAGGCCTGTAAGAATCATCCCTTCCTCTCCAGGCAACAGAGGTGAGCTCTTTGTGATGTCATGTCCGTTGCTCTCCACTTTCTCTTTGGAGGTTGGACCACTGTCTAACTTATAATGTTTTTAGAGATCCCCCCGCCCATAACAAGGCCTGTAAGCGTCATCCCTTCCTCTCCAGGCAACAGAGGTGAGCTCTTTGTGATGTCATGTCCGTTGCTCTCCACTTTCTCTTTGGAGGTTGGACCACTGTCTAACTTATAATGTTTTTAGAGATCCCCCCGCCCATAACAAGGCCTGTAACGGCATCCCTTCCTCTCCAGGCAACAGAGGTGAGGTTTTTGTGATGTCATGTCCGTTGCTCTCCACTTTCTCTGTGGAGGTAGGCCCACTGTCTGACTTATAATGTTTTTAGAGTCCCCCCCCCTCCTTAACAACGCTTGTAAGCGGCATCCCTTCCTCTCCAGGCAACAGAGGTGAGCTCTTTGTGATGTCATGTCCGTTCCTCTCCACTTTCTCTGTGGAGGTTGGACCACTGTCTGACTTATAATGTTTTTAGAGTCCCCCCCCCTCCTTAACAACGCCTGTAAGCGGCATCCCTTCCTCTCCAGGCAACAGAGGTGAGCTCTTTGTGATGTCATGTCCATTGCTCTCCACTTTCTCTGTGCAGGTAAGCCCACTGTCTGACTTATAATGTTTTTAGAGTCCCCCCCCCTCTCCTTAACAACGCCTGTAAGCGGCATCCCTTCCTCTCCAGGCAATGAAGGTGAGCTCTTTGTGATGTCATGTCCGTTGCTCTCCACTTTCTCTGTGGATGTAGGCCCACTGTCTGACTTATAATGTTTTTAGAGATCCCGCCCCCCTCATAACAAGGCCTGTAAGCGGCATCCCTTCCTCTCCAGGCAACAGAAGTGAGCTCTTTGTGATGTCATGTCCGTTGCTCTCCACTTTCTCTGTGGAGGTAGGCCCACTGTCTGACTTATAATGTTTTTAGAGATCCCGCCCCCCTCATAACAAGGCCTGTAAGCGGCATCCCTTCCTCTTCAGGCAACAGAGGTGAGTTCTTTGTGATGTCATGTCCGTTGCTCTCCACTTTCTCTGTGCAGGTAAGCCCACTGTCTGACTTATAATGTTTTTAGAGTCCCCCCCCTCCTTAACAACGGCTGTAAGCGGCATCCCTTCCTCTCCAGGCAACAGAGGTGAGCTCTTTGTGATGTCATGTCCGTTGCTCTCCACTTTCTCTGTGGAGGTAGGCCCACTGTCAGACTTATAATGTTTTTAGAGATCCCGCCCCCCTCATAACAAGGCCTGTAAGCGGCATCCCTTCCTCTCCAGGCAACAGAGGTGAGCTCTTTGTGATGTAATGTCCGTTGCTCTCCCCTTTCTCTGTGGAGGTAGGCCCACTGTCAGACTTATAATGTTTTTAGAGATCACCCAGCCCATAACAAGGCCTGTAAGCATCATTCCTTCCTCTCCAGGCAACAGAGGTGAGCTCTTTGTGATGTCATGTCAGTTGTTCTCCACTTTCTCTGTGGAGGTAGGCCCACTGTCTGAATTATAATATTTTTAGAGTCCCCACCCCCTCCTTAACAAGGCCTGTAAGCGGCATCCCTTCCTCTCCAGGCAACAGAGGTGAGCTCTTTGTGATGTCATGTCCGTAGCTCTCTACTTTCTCTTTGGAGGTTGGACCACTGTCTGACTTATAATGTTTTTAGAGTCCCCCCCCCTCCTTAACAACGCCTGTAAGCGGCATCCCTTCCTCTCCAGGCAACAGAGGTGAGCTCTTTGTGATGTCATGTCCGTTGCTCTCCTCTTTCTCTGTGGAGGTTGGACCACTGTCTGACTTATAATGTTTTTAGAGATCCCCCCGCCCATAACAAGGCCTGTAAGCGTCATCCCTTCCTCTCCAGGCAACAGAGGTGAGCTCTTTGTGATGTCATGTCCGTGCTCTCCACTTTCTCTGTGGAGGTTGGCCCACTGTCTGACTTATAATGTTTTTAGCGATCCCGCCCCCCTCATAACAAGGCCTGTAAGCGGCATGCCTTCCTCTCCAGGCAACAGAGGTGAGCTCTTTGTGATGTCATGTCCGTTGCTCTCCACTTTCTCTGTGGAGGTAGGCCCACTGTCTGACTTATAATGTTTTTAGAGTCCCCCCCCTCCTTAACAAGGCTTGTAAGCGGCATCCCTTCCTCTCCAGGCAACAGAGGTGAGCTCTTTGTGATGTCATGTCCGTTGATCTCCACTTTCTCTGTGGAGGTTGGACCTCTGTCTGACTTATAATGTTTTTAGAGATCCCCCCCATAACAAGGCCTGTAACGGCATCCCTTCCTCTCCAGGCAACAGAGGTGAGGTTTTTGTGATGTCATGTCCGTTGCTCTCCACTTTCTCTGTGGAGGTAGGCCCACTGTCTGACTTATAATGTTTTTAGAGTCCCCCCCCCCTCCTTAACAACGCTTGTAAGCGGCATCCCTTCCTCTCCAGGCAACAGAGGTGAGCTCTTTGTGATGTCATGTCCGTTCCTCTCCACTTTCTCTGTGGAGGTTGGACCACTGTCTGACTTATAATGTTTTTAGAGCCCCCCCCCCTCCTTAACAACGCCTGTAAGCGGCATCCCTTCCTCTCCAGGCAACAGAGGTGAGCTCTTTGTGATGTCATGTCCGTTGCTCTCCACTTTCTCTGTGGAGGTTGGACCACTGTCTGATTTATAATGTTTTTAGAGATCCCGCCCCCCTCATAACAAGGCCTGTAAGCGGCATCCCTTCCTCTTCAGGCAACAGAGGTGAGCTCTTTGTGATGTCATGTCCATTGCTCTCCACTTTCTCTGTGCAGGTAAGCCCACTGTCTGACTTATAATGTTTTTAGAGTCCCCCCCCCTCTCCTTAACAACGCCTGTAAGCGGCATCCCTTCCTCTCCAGGCAATGAAGGTGAGCTCTTTGTGATGTCATGTCCGTTGCTCTCCACTTTCTCTGTGGAGGTAGGCCCACTGTCTGACTTATAATGTTTTTAGAGATCCCGCCCCCCTCATAACAAGGCCTGTAAGCGGCATCCCTTCCTCTCCAGGCAACAGAAGTGAGCTCTTTGTGATGTCATGTCCGTTGCTCTCCACTTTCTCTGTGCAGGTAAGCCCACTGTCTGACTTATAATGTTTCTAGAGTCCCCCCCCTCCTTAACAACGCCTGTAAGCGGCATCCCTTCCTCTCCAGGCAACAGAGGTGAGCTCTTTGTGATGTCATGTCCGTTGCTCTCCACTTTCTCTGTGGAGGTAGGCCCACTGTCAGACTTATAATGTTTTTAGAGATCCCGCCCCCCTCATAACAAGGCCTGTAAGAATCATCCCTTCCTCTCCAGGCAACAGAGGTGAGCTCTTTGTGATGTCATGTCCGTTGCTCTCCACTTTCTCTTTGGAGGTTGGACCACTGTCTGACTTATAATGTTTTTAGAGATCCCCCCGCCCATAACAAGGCCTGTAAGCGTCATCCCTTCCTCTCCAGGCAACAGAGGTGAGCTCTTTGTGATGTCATGTCCGTTGCTCTCCACTTTCTCTGTGGAGGTTGGCCCACTGTCTGACTTATAATGTTTTTAGAGATCCCCCCGCCCATAACAAGGCCTGTAAGCGGCATCCCTTCCTCTCCAGGCAACACAGGTGAGCTCTTTGTGATGTCATGTCCGTTGCTCTCCACTTTCTCTGTGGAGGTTGGACCACTGTCTGACTTATAAGGTTTTTAGCGATCCCGCCCCCCTCATAACAAGGCCTGTAAGCGGCATCCCTTCCTCTCCAGGCAACAGAGGTGAGCTCTTTGTGATGTCATGTCTGTTGCTCTCCACTTTCTCTGTGGAGGTTGGACCACTGTCTGACTTATAATGTTTTTAGAGTCCCCCCCCCCTCCATAACAAGGCCTGTAAGAATCATCCCTTCCTCTCCAGGCAACAGAGGTGAGCTCTTTGTGATGTCATGTCCGTTGCTCTCCACTTTCTCTTTGGAGGTTGGACCACTGTCTGACTTATAATGTTTTTAGAGATCCCCCCGCCCATAACAAGGCCTGTAAGCGGAATCCCTTCCTCTCCAGGCAACACAGGTGAGCTCTTTGTGATGTCATGTCTGTTGCTCTCCACTTTCTCTGTGGAGGTAGGCCCACTGTCTGACTTATAATGTTTTTAGAGTCCCCCCCCTCCTTAACAAGGCTTGTAAGCGGCATCTCTTCCTCTCCAGGCAACAGAGGTGAGCTCTTTGTGATGTCATGTCCGTTGATCTCCACTTTCTCTGTGGAGGTTGGACCTCTGTCTGACTTATAATGTTTTTAGAGATCCCCCCCATAACAAGGCCTGTAACGGCATCCCTTCCTCTCCAGGCAACAGAGGTGAGGTTTTTGAGATGTCATTTCCGTTGCTCTCCACTTTCTCTGTGGAGGTAGACCCACTGTCTGACTTATAATGATTTTAGAGTCCCCCCCCCCTCCTTAACAACGCTTGTAAGCGGCATCCCTTCCTCTCCAGGCAACAGAGGTGAGCTCTTTGTGATGTCATGTCCGTTCCTCTCCACTTTCTCTGTGGAGGTTGGACCACTGTCTGACTTATAATGTTTTTAGAGTCCCCCCCCCTCCTTAACAAGGCCTGTAAGAATCATCCCTTCCTCTCCAGGCAACAGAGGTGAGCTCTTTGTGATGTCATGTCCGTTGCTCTCCACTTTCTCTTTGGAGGTTGGACCACTGTCTAACTTATAATGTTTTTAGAGATCCCCCCGCCCATAACAAGGCCTGTAAGCGTCATCCCTTCCTCTCCAGGCAACAGAGGTGAGCTCTTTGTGATGTCATGTCCGTTGCTCTCCACTTTCTCTGTGGAGGTTGGCCCACTGTCTGACTTATAATGTTTTTAGAGATCCCCCCGCCTATAACAAGGCCTGTAAGCGGCATCCCTTCCTCTCCAGGCAACACAGGTGAGCTCTTTGTGATGTCATGTCCGTTGCTCTCCACTTTCTCTGTGGAGGTTGGACCACTGTCTGACTTATAAGGTTTTTAGCGATCCCGCCCCCCTCATAACAAGGCCTGTAAGCGGCATGCCTTCCTCTCCAGGCAACAGAGGTGAGCTCTTTGTGATGTCATGTCTGTTGCTCTCCACTTTCTCTGTGGAGGTAGGCCCACTGTCTGACTTATAATGTTTTTAGAGATCCCCCCAATAACAAGGCCTGTAACGGCATCCCTTCCTCTCCAGGCAACAGAGGTGAGGTTTTTGTGATGTCATTTCCGTTGCTCTCCACTTTCTCTGTGGAGGTAGACCCACTGTCTGACTTATAATGTTTTTAGAGTCCCCCCCCCCTTAACAACGCTTGTAAGCGGCATCCCTTCCTCTCCAGGCAACAGAGGTGAGCTCTTTGTGATGTCATGTCCGTTCCTCTCCACTTTCTCTGTGGAGGTTGGACCACTGTCTGACTTATAATGTTTTTAGAGTCCCCCCCCCCTCCTTAACAACGCCTGTAAGCGGCATCCCTTCCTCTCCAGGCAACAGAGGTGAGCTCTTTGTGATGTCATGTCCGTTGCTCTCCACTTTTTCTGTGGAGGTTGGACCACTGTCTGATTTATAATGTTTTTAGAGATCCCGCCCCCCTCATAACAAGGCCTGTAAGCGGCATCCCTTCCTCTTCAGGCAACAGAGGTGAGCTCTTTGTGATGTCATGTCCATTGCTCTCCACTTTCTCTGTGCAGGCAAGCCCACTGTCTAACTTATAATGTTTTTAGAGTCCCTCCCCCTCTCCTTAACAACGCCTGTAAGCGGCATCCCTTCCTCTCCAGGCAATGAAGGTGAGCTCTTTGTGATGTCATGTCCGTTGCTCTCCACTTTCTCTGTGGAGGTAGGCCCACTGTCTGACTTATAATGTTTTTAGAGATCCCGCCCCCCTCATAACAAGGCCTGTAAGCGGCATCCCTTCCTCTCCAGGCAACAGAAGTGAGCTCTTTGTGATGTCATGTCCGTTGATCTCCACTTTCTCTGTGGAGGTTGGACCTCTGTCTGACTTATAATGTTTTTAGAGTCCCCCCCCCCTCCTTAACAACGCTTGTAAGCGGCATCCCTTCCTCTCCAGGCAACAGAGGTGAGCTCTTTGTGATGTCATGTCCGTTCCTCTCCACTTTCTCTGTGGAGGTTGGACCACTGTCTGACTTATAATGTTTTTAGAGTCCCCCCCCCTCCTTAACAACGCCTATAAGCGGCATCCCTTCCTCTCCAGGCAACAGAGGTGAGCTCTTTGTGATGTCATGTCCGTTGCTCTCCACTTTCTCTGTGGAGGTTGGACCACTGTCTGATTTATAATGTTTTTAGAGATCCCGCCCCCCTCATAACAAGGCCTTTAAGCGGCATCCCTTCTTCTTCAGGCAACAGAGGTGAGCTCTTTGTGATGTCATGTCCATTGCTCTCCACTTTCTCTGTGCAGGTAATCCCACTGTCTGACTTATAATGTTTTTAGAGATCCCGCCCCCCTCATAACAAGGCCTGTAAGCGGCATCCCTTCCTCTCCAGGCAACAGAAGTGAGCTCTTTGTGATGTCATGTCCGTTGCTCTCCACTTTCTCTGTGGAGGTAGGCCCACTGTCGGATTTATAATGTTTTTAGAGATCCCGCCCCCCTCATAACAAGGCCTGTAAGCGGCATCCCTTCCTCTTCAGGCAACAGAGGTGAGCTCTTTGTAATGTCATGTCCGTTGCTCTCCACTTTCTCTGTGCAGGTAAGCCCACTGTCTGACTTATAATGTTTTTAGAGTCCCCCCCCCCCCTCCTTAACAACGCCTGTAAGCGGCATCCCTTCCTCTCCAGGCAACAGAGGTGAGCTCTTTGTGATGTCATGTCCGTTGCTCTCCACTTTCTCTGTGGAGGTAGGCCCACTGTCAGACTTATAATGTTTTTAGAGATCCCGCCCCCCTCATAACAAGGCCTGTAAGCGGCATCCCTTCCTCTCCAGGCAACAGAGGTGAGCTCTTTGTGATGTAATGTCCGTTGATCTCCCCTTTCTCTGTGGAGGTAGGCCCACTTTCAGACTTATAATGTTTTTAGAGATCACCCAGCCCATAACAAGGCCTGTAAGAATCATTCCTTCCTCTCCAGGCAACAGAGGTGAGCTCTTTGTGATGTCATGTCAGTTGCTCTCCACTTTCTCTGTGGAGGTAGGCCCACTGTCTGACTTATAATATTTTTAGAGTCCCCCCTCCTCCTTAACAAGGCATGTAAGCGGCATCCCTTCCTCTCCAGGCAACAGAGGTGAGCTCTTTGTGATGTCATGTCCGTTGCTCTCCACTTTCTCTGTGGAGGTAGGCCCACTGTCGGACTTATAATGTTTTTAGAGATCCCGCCCCCCTCATAACAAGGCCTGTAATCGGCATCCCTTCCTCTCCAGGCAACAGAGGTGAGCTCTTTGTGATGTCATGTCCGTTGCTCTCCACTTTCTCTATGGAGGTTGGACCACTGTCTGACTTATAATGTTTTTAGAGATCCCGCCCCCCTCATAACAAGGCCTGTAATCGGCATCCCTTCCTCTCCAGGCAACAGAGGTGAGCTCTTTGTGATGTCATGTCCGTTGCTCTCCACTTTCTCTGTGGAGGTAGGCCCACTGTCTGACTTATAATGTTTTTAGAGATCCCGCCCCCCTCATAACAAGGCCTGTAATCGGCATCCCTTCCTCTCCAGGTAACAGAGGTGAGCTCTTTGTGATGTCATGTCCGTTGCTCTCCACTTTCTCTGTGGAGGTTGGACCACTGTCTGACTTATAATGTTTTTAGAGTCCCCCCCCTCCTTAACAAGGCCTGTAAGCGGCATCCCTTCCTCTCCAGGCAACAGAGGTGAGCTCTTTGTGATGTCATGTCCGTTGCTCTCCACTTTCTCTTTGGAGGTTGGACCACTGTCTGACTTATAATGTTTTTAGAGATCCCCCCGCCCATAACAAGGCCTGTAAGCGTCATCCCTTCCTCTCCAGGCAACAGAGGTGAGCTCTTTGTGATGTCATGTCCGTTGCTCTCCACTTTCTCTGTGGAGGTTGGCCCACTGTCTGACTTATAAAGTTTTTAGAGATCCCCCCGCCCATAACAAGGCCTGTAAGCGGCATCCCTTCCTCTCCAGGCAACACAGGTGAGCTCTTTGTGATGTCATGTTCGTTGCTCTCCACTTTCTCTGTGGAGGTTGGACCACTGTCTGACTTATAATGTTTTTAGCGATCCCGCCCCCCTCATAACAAGGCCGGTAAGCGGCATGCCTTCCTCTCCAGGCAACAGAGGTGAGCTCTTTGTGATGTCATGTCTGTTGCTCTCCACTTTCTCTGTGGAGGTAGGCCCACTGTCTGACTTATAATGTTTTTAGAGTCCCCCCCCTCCTTAACAAGGCTTGTAAGCGGCATCTCTTCCTCTCCAGGCAACAGAGGTGAGCTCTTTGTGATGTCATGTCCGTTGATCTCCACTTTCTCTGTGGAGGTTGGACCTCTGTCTGACTTATAATGTTTTTAGAGATCCCCCCCATAACAAGGCCTGTAACGGCATCCCTTCCTCTCCAGGCAACAGAGGTGAGGTTTTTGTGATGTCATGTCCGTTGCTCTCCACTTTCTCTGTGGAGGTAGACCCACTGTCTGACTTATAATGTTTTTAGAGTCCCCCCCCCTCCTTAACAACGCTTGTAAGCGGCATCCCTTCCTCTCCAGGCAACAGAGGTGAGCTCTTTGTGATGTCATGTCCGTTCCTCTCCACTTTCTCTGTGGAGGTTGGACCACTGTCTGACTTATAATGTTTTTAGAGTCCCCCCCCCTCCTTAACAACGCCTGTAAGCGGCATCCCTTCCTCTCCAGGCAACAGAGGTGAGCTCTTTGTGATGTCATGTCCGTTGCTCTCCACTTTAGCTGTGGAGGTTGGACCACTGTCTGATTTATAATGTTTTTAGAGATCCCGCCCCCCTCATAACAAGGCCTGTAAGCGGCATCCCTTCCTCTTCAGGCAACAGAGGTGAGCTCTTTGTGATGTCATGTCCATTGCTCTCCACTTTCTCTGTGCAGGTAAGCCCACTGTCTGACTTATAATGTTTTTAGAGTCCCCCCCCTCTCCTTAACAACGCCTGTAAGCGGCATCCCTTCCTCTCCAGGCAATGAAGGTGAGCTCTTTGTGATGTCATGTCCGTTGCTCTCCACTTTCTCTGTGGAGGTAGGCCCACTGTCTGACTTATAATGTTTTTAGAGATCCCGCCCCCCTCATAACAAGGCCTGTAAGCGGCATCCCTTCCTCTCCAGGCAACAGAAGTGAGCTCTTTGTGATGTCATGTCCGTTGCTCTCCACTTTCTCTGTGGAGGTAGGCCCACTGTCTGACTTATAATGTTTTTAGAGATCCCGCCCCCCTCATAACAAGGCCTGTAAGCGGCATCCCTTCCTCTTCAGGCAACAGAGGTGAGCTCTTTGTAATGTCATGTCCGTTGCTCTCCACTTTCTCT
Source organism: Paroedura picta (assembly GCF_049243985.1). Lineage (NCBI taxonomy): Eukaryota > Metazoa > Chordata > Lepidosauria > Squamata > Gekkonidae > Paroedura > Paroedura picta. Next base: position 1,009,253 of record NW_027518621.1, on the reverse strand, counting down.
GTGCAGGTAGGCCCACTGTCTGACTTATAATGTTTTTAGAGTCCCCCCCCCCTCCTTAACAACGCCTGTAAGCGGCATCCCTTCCTCTCCAGGCAACAGAGGTGAGCTCTTTGTGATGTCATGTCCGTTGCTCTCCACTTTCTCTGTGGAGGTAGGCCCACTGTCAGACTTATAATGTTTTTAGATATCCCGCCCCCCTCATAACAAGGCCTGTAAGCGGCATCCCTTCCTCTCCAGGCAAAAGAGGTGAGCTCTTTGTGATGTAATGTCCGTTGATCTCCCCTTTCTCTGTGGAGGTAGGCCCACTGTCAGACTTATAATGTTTTTAGAGATCACCCAGCCCATAACAAGGCCTGTAAGAATCATTCCTTCCTCTCCAGGCAACAGAGGTGAGCTCTTTGTGATGTCATGTCAGTTGCTCTCCACTTTCTCTGTGGAGGTAGGCCCACTGTTTGACTTATAATATTTTTAGAGTCCCCCCCCCCTCCTTAACAAGGCCTGTAAGCGGCATCCCTTCCTCTCCAGGCAACAGAGGTGAGCTCTTTGTGATGTCATGTCCGTTGCTCTCCACTTTCTCTGTGGAGGTAGGCCCACTGTCGGACTTATAATGTTTTTAGAGATCCCGCCCCCCTCATAACAAGGCCTGTAATCGGCATCCCTTCCTCTCCAGGCAACAGAGGTGAGCTCTTTGTGATGTCATGTCCGTTGCTCTCCACTTTCTCTGTGGAGGTTGGACCACTGTCTGACTTATAATGTTTTTAGAGATCCCGCCCCCCTCATAACAAGGCCTGTAATCGGCATCCCTTCCTCTCCAGGCAACAGAGGTGAGCTCTTTGTGATGTCATGTCCGTTGCTCTCCACTTTCTCTGTGGAGGTAGGCCCACTGTCTGACTTATAATGTTTTTAGAGATCCCGCCCCCCTCATAACAAGGCCTGTAATCGGCATCCCTTTCTCTCCAGGCAACAGAGGTGAGCTCTTTGTGATGTCATGTCCGTTGCTCTCCACTTTCTCTGTGGAGGTAAGCCCACTCTCTGACTTATAATGTTTTTAGAGTCCCCCCCCCCTCCTTAACAACGCTTGTAAGCGGCATCCCTTCCTCTCCAGGCAACAGAGGTGAGCTCTTTGTGATGTCATGTCCGTTCCTCTCCACTTTCTCTGTGGAGGTTGGACCACTGTCTGACTTATAATGTTTTTAGAGTCCCCCCCCTCCTTAACAACGCCTGTAAGCGGCATCCCTTCCTCTCCAGGCAACAGAGGTGAGCTCTTTGTGATGTCATGTCCGTTGCTCTCCACTTTCTCTGTGGAGGTTGGACCACTGTCTGACTATTAATATTTTTAGAGATCCCGCCCCCCTCATAACAAGGCCTGTAAGCGGCATCCCTTCCTCTCCAGGCAACAGAGGTGAGCTCTTTGTGATGTCATGTCCGTTGCTCTCCACTTTCTCTGTGTAGGTAAGCCCACTGTCTGACTTATAATGTTTTTAGAGTCCCCCCCCCCCGCTCCTTAACAAGGCCTGTAAGTGGCATCCCTTCCTCTCCAGGCAACAGAGGTGAGCTCTTTGTGATGTCACGTCCGTTCCTCTCCACTTTCTCTGTGGAGGTAGGCCCACTGTCTGACTTATAATGTTTTTAGAGTCCCCCCCTCCTTAACAACGCCTGTAAGCGGCATCCCTTCCTCTCCAGGCAACAGAGGTGAGCTCTTTGTGATGTCACGTCCGTTCCTCTCCACTTTCTCTGTGGAGGTAGGCCCACTGTCGGACTTATAATGTTTTTAGAGATCCCGCCCCCCATAACAAGGCCTGTAAGCGGCATCCCTTCCTCTCCAGGCAACAAAGGTGAGCTCTTTGTCATGTCATGTCCGTTGCTCTCCACTTTCTCTGTGGAGGTAGGCCCACTATCGGACTTATAATGTTTTTAGAGATCTTGCCCCCCTCATAACAAGGCCTGTAAGCGGCATCCCTTCCTCTCCAGGCAACAGAAGTGAGCACTTTGTGATGTCATGTCCGTTGCTCTCCACTTTCTCTGTGGAGGTAGGCCCACTGTCTGACTTATAATGTTTTTAGAGATCCCGCCCCCCTCATAACAAGGCCTGTAATCGGCATCCCTTCCTCTCCAGGCAACAGAGGTGAGTTCTTTGTGATGTCATGTCCGTTGCTCTCCACTTTCTCTGTGGAGGTTAGCCCACTCTCTGACTTATAATGTTTTTAGAGATCCCCCAGCCCATAACAAGGCCTGTAAGCATCATTCCTTCCTCTCCAGGCAACAGAGGTGAGCTCTTTGTGATGTCATGTCAGTTGCTCTCCACTTTCTCTGTGGAGGTAGGCCCACTGTCTGACTTATAATGTTTTTAGAGATCCCGCCCCCCTCATAACAAGGCCTGTAAGCGGCATTCCTTCCTCTCCAGGCAACAGAGGTGAGCTCTTTGTGATGTCATGTCCGTTCCTCTCCACTTTCTCTGTGTAGGTAAGCCCACTGTCTGACTTATAATGTTTTTAGAGTCCCCCCCCTCCTTAACAACGCCTGTAAGCGGCATCCCTTCCTCTCCAGGCAACAGAGGTGAGCTCTTTGTGATGTCATGTCCGTTGCTGTCCACTTTCTCTGTGGAGGTTGGACCACTGTCTGACTATTAATATTTTTAGAGATCCCGCCCCCCTCATAACAAGGCCTGTAAGCGGCATCCCTTCCTCTCCAGGCAACAGAGGTGAGCTCTTTGTGATGTCATGTCCGTTGCTCTCCACTTTCTCTGTGTAGGTAAGCCCACTGTCTGACTTATAATGTTTTTAGAGTCCCCCCCCCCGCTCCTTAACAAGGCCTGTAAGCGGCATCCCTTCCTCTCCAGGCAACAGAGGTGAGCTCTTTGTGATGTCACGTCCGTTCCTCTCCACTTTCTCTGTGGAGGTAGGCCCACTGACTGACTTATAATGTTTTTAGAGTCCCCCCCCCTCCTTAACAACGCCTGTAAGCGGCATCCCTTCCTCTCCAGGCAACAGAGGTGAGCTCTTTGTGATGTCATGTCCGTTGCTCTCCACTTTCTCTGTGGAGGTTGGACTACTGTCAGACTTAAATTGTTTTTAGAGATCCCGCCCCCCTCATAACAAGGCCTGTAAGCGGCATCCCTTCCTCTCCAGGCAACAGAGGTGAGCTCTTTGTGATGTCATGTCCGTTGCTCTCCACTTTCTCTGTGGAGGTAGGCCCACTGTCGGACTTATAATGTTTTTAGAGATCCCCCCGCCCATAACAAGGCCTGTAAGCGGCATCCCTTCCTCTCCAGGCAACAAAGGTGAGCTCTTTGTCATGTCATGTCCGTTGCTCTCCACTTTCTCTGTGGAGGTAGGCCCACTATCGGACTTATAATGTTTTTAGAGATCTTGCCCCCCTCATAACAAGGCCTGTAAGCGGCATCCCTTCCTCTCCAGGCAACAGAAGTGAGCTCTTTGTGATGTCATGTCCGTTGCTCTCCACTTTCTCTGTGGAGGTAGGCCCACTGTCTGACTTATAATGTTTTTAGAGATCCCGCCCCCCTCATAACAAGGCCTGTAATCGGCATCCCTTCCTCTCCAGGCAACAGAGGTGAGCTCTTTGTGATGTCATGTCCGTTGCTCTCCACTTTCTCTGTGGAGGTTAGCCCACTCTCTGACTTATAATGTTTTTATAGTCCCCCCCCCTCCTTAACAACGCTTGTAAGCGGCATCCCTTCCTCTCCAGGCAACAGAGGTGATCTCTTTGTGATGTCATGTCCGTTGCTCTCCTCTTTCACTGTGGAGGTTGGACCACTCTCTGACTTATAATGTTTTTAGAGATCCCCCAGCCCATAACAAGGCCTGTAAGCATCATTCCTTCCTCTCCAGGCAACAGAGGTGAGCTCTTTGTGATGTCATGTCAGTTGATCTCCACTTTCTCTGTGGAGGTAGGCCCACTGTCTGACTTATAATGTTTTTAGAGATCCCGCCCCCCTCATAACAAGGCCTGTAAGCGGCATCCCTTCCTCTCCAGGCAACAGAGGTGAGCTCTTTGTGATGTCATGTCCGTTGCTCTCCACTTTCTGTGTGGAGGTTGGCCCTCTGTCTGACTTATAATGTTTTTAGAGATCCCGCCCCCCTCATAAAAAGGCCTGTAAGCGGCATCCCTTCCTCTCCAGGCAACAGAGGTGAGCTCTTTGTGATGTCATGTCCGTTGCTCTCCACTTTCTCTGTGGAGGTAAGCCCACTCTCTGACTTATAATGTTTTTAGAGTCCCCCCCCCTCCTTAACAACGCTTGTAAGCGGCATCCCTTCCTCTCCAGGCAACAGAGGTGAGCTCTTTGTGATGTCATGTCCGTTCCTCTCCACTTTCTCTGTGGAGGTTGGACCACTGTCTGACTTATAATGTTTTTAGAGTCCCCCCCCCTCCTTAACAACGCCTGTAAGCGGCATCCCTTCCTCTCCAGGCAACAGAGGTGAGCTCTTTGTGATGTCATGTCCGTTGCTCTCCACTTTCTCTGTGGAGGTTGGACCACTGTCTGACTATTAATATTTTTAGAGATCCCGCCCCCCTCATAACAAGGCCTGTAAGCGGCATCCCTTTTTCTCCAGGCAACAGAGGTGAGCTCTTTGTGATGTCATGTCCGTTGCTCTCCACTTTCTCTGTGGAGGTTGGACTACTGTCAGACTTAAATTGTTTTTAGAGATCCCCCCCCCTCATAACAAGGCCTGTAAGCGGCATCCCTTCCTCTCCAGGCAACAGAGGTGAGCTCTTTGTGATGTCATGTCCGTTGCTCTCCACTTTCTCTGTGGAGGTAGGCCCACTGTCGGACTTATAATGTTTTTAGAGATCCCCCCGCCCATAACAAGGCCTGTAAGCGGCATCCCTTCCTCTCCAGGCAACAAAGGTGAGCTCTTTGTCATGTCATGTCCGTTGCTCTCCACTTTCTCTGTGGAGGTAGGCCCACTATCGGACTTATAATGTTTTTAGAGATCTTGCCCCCCTCATAACAAGGCCTGTAAGCGGCATCCCTTCCTCTCCAGGCAACAGAAGTGAGCACTTTGTGATGTCATGTCCGTTGCTCTCCACTTTCTCTGTGGAGGTAGGCCCACTGTCTGACTTATAATGTTTTTAGACATCCCGCCCCCCTCATAACAAGGCCTGTAATCGGCATCCCTTCCTCTCCAGGCAACAGAGGTGAGCTCTTTGTGATGTCATGTCCGTTGCTCTCCACTTTCTCTGTGGAGGTTAGCCCACTCTCTGACTTATAATGTTTTTAGAGTCCCCCCCCCTCCTTAACAACGCTTGTAAGCGGCATCCCTTCCTCTCCAGGCAACAGAGGTGAGCTCTTTGTGATGTCATGTCCGTTGCTCTCCTCTTTCACTGTGGAGGTTGGACCACTCTCTGACTTATAATGTTTTTAGAGATCCCCCAGCCCATAACAAGGCCTGTAAGCATCATTCCTTCCTCTCCAGGCAACAGAGGTGAGCTCTTTGTGATGTCATGTCAGTTGCTCTCCACTTTCTCTGTGGAGGTAGGCCCACTGTCTGACTTATAATGTTTTTAGAGATCCCGCCCCCCTCATAACAAGGCCTGTAAGCGGCATCCCTTCCTCTCCAGGCAACAGAGGTGAGCTCTTTGTGATGTCATGTCCGTTCCTCTCCACTTTCTCTGTGTAGGTAAGCCCACTGTCTGACTTATAATGTTTTTAGAGTCCCCCCCCCTCCTTAACAACGCCTGTAAGCGGCATCCCTTCCTCTCCAGGCAACAGAGGTGAGCTCTTTGTGATGTCATGTCCGTTGCTCTCCACTTTCTCTGTGGAGGTTGGACCACTGTCTGACTATTAATATTTTTAGAGATCCCGCCCCCCTCATAACAAGGCCTGTAAGCGGCATCCCTTCCTCTCCAGGCAACAGAGGTGAGCTCTTTGTGATGTCATGTCCGTTGCTCTCCACTTTCTCTGTGTAGGTAAGCCCACTGTCTGACTTATAATGTTTTTAGAGTCCCCCCCCCCCCGCTCCTTAACAAGGCCTGTAAGCGGCATCCCTTCCTCTCCAGGCAACAGAGGTGAGCTCTTTGTGATGTCACGTCCGTTCCTCTCCACTTTCTCTGTGGAGGTAGGCCCACTGTCTGACTTATAATGTTTTTAGAGTCCCCCCCCCTCCTTAACAACGCCTGTAAGCGGCATCCCTTCCTCTCCAGGCAACAGAGGTGAGCTCTTTGTGATGTCATGTCCGTTGCTCTCCACTTTCTCTGTGGAGGTTGGACTACTGTCAGACTTAAATTGTTTTTAGAGATCCCGCCCCCCTCATAACAAGGCCTGTAAGCGGCATCCCTTCCTCTCCAGGCAACAGAGGTGAGCTCTTTGTGATGTCATGTCCGTTGCTCTCCACTTTCTCTGTGGAGGTAGGCCCACTGTCGGACTTATAATGTTTTTAGAGATCCCCCCGCCCATAACAAGGCCTGTAAGCGGCATCCCTTCCTCTCCAGGCAACAAAGGTGAGCTCTTTGTCATGTCATGTCAGTTGTTCTCCACTTTCTCTGTGGAGGTAGGCCCACTATCGGACTTATAATGTTTTTAGAGATCTTGCCCCCCTCATAACAAGGCCTGTAAGCGGCATCCCTTCCTCTCCAGGCAACAGAAGTGAGCTCTTTGTGATGTCATGTCCGTTGCTCTCCACTTTCTCTGTGGAGGTAGGCCCACTGTCTGACTTATAATGTTTTTAGAGATCCCGTCCCCCTCATAACAAGGCCTGTAATCGGCATCCCTTCCTCTCCAGGCAACAGAGGTGAGCTCTTTGTGATGTCATGTCCGTTGCTCTCCACTTTCTCTGTGGAGGTTAGCCCACTCTCTGACTTATAATGTTTTTAGAGTCCCCCCCCCTCCTTAACAACGCTTGTAAGCGGCATCCCTTCCTCTCCAGGCAACAGAGGTGAGCTCTTTGTGATGTCATGTCCGTTGCTCTCCTCTTTCACTGTGGAGGTTGGACCACTCTCTGACTTATAATGTTTTTAGAGATCCCCCAGCCCATAACAAGGCCTGTAAGCATCATTCCTTCCTCTCCAGGCAACAGAGGTGAGCTCTTTGTGATGTCATGTCAGTTGCTCTCCACTTTCTCTGTGGAGGTAGGCCCACTGTCTGACTTATAATGTTTTTAGAGATCCCGCCCCCCTCATAACAAGGCCTGTAAGCGGCATCCCTTCCTCTCCAGGCAACAGAGGTGAGCTCTTTGTGATGTCATGTCCGTTCCTCTCCACTTTCTCTGTGTAGGTAAGCCCACTGTCTGACTTATAATGTTTTTAGAGTCCCCCCCCCTCCTTAACAACGCCTGTAAGCGGCATCCCTTCCTCTCCAGGCAACAGAGGTGAGCTCTTTGTGATGTCATGTCCGTTGCTCTCCACTTTCTCTGTGGAGGTTGGACCACTGTCTGACTATTAATATTTTTAGAGATCCCGCCCCCCTCATAACAAGGCCTGTAAGCGGCATCCCTTCCTCTCCAGGCAACAGAGGTGAGCTCTTTGTGATGTCATGTCCGTTGCTCTCCACTTTCTCTGTGTAGGTAAGCCCACTGTCTGACTTATAATGTTTTTAGAGTCCCCCCCCCCCGCTCCTTAACAAGGCCTGTAAGCGGCATCCCTTCCTCTCCAGGCAACAGAGGTGAGCTCTTTGTGATGTCACGTCCGTTCCTCTCCACTTTCTCTGTGGAGGTAGGCCCACTGTCTGACTTATAATGTTTTTAGAGTCCCCCCCCTCCTTAACAACGCCTGTAAGCGTCATCCCTTCCTCTCCAGGCAACAGAGGTGAGCTCTTTGTGATGTCATGTCCGTTGCTCTCCACTTTCTCTGTGGAGGTTGGACTACTGTCAGACTTAAATTGTTTTTAGAGATCCCGCCCCCCTCATAACAAGGCCTGTAAGCGGCATCCCTTCCTCTCCAGGCAACAGAGGTGAGCTCTTTGTGATGTCATGTCCGTTGCTCTCCACTTTCTCTGTGGAGGTAGGCCCACTGTCGGACTTATAATGTTTTTAGAGATCCCCCCGCCCATAACAAGGCCTGTAAGCGGCATCCCTTCCTCTCCAGGCAACAAAGGTGAGCTCTTTGTCATGTCATGTCCGTTGCTCTCCACTTTCTCTGTGGAGGTAGGCCCACTATCGGACTTATAATGTTTTTAGAGATCTTGCCCCCCTCATAACAAGGCCTGTAAGCGGCATCCCTTCCTCTCCAGGCAACAGAAGTGAGCTCTTTGTGATGTCATGTCCGTTGCTCTCCACTTTCTCTGTGGAGGTAGGCCCACTGTCTGACTTATAATGTTTTTAGAGATCCCGCCCCCCTCATAACAAGGCCTGTAATCGGCATCCCTTCCTCTCCAGGCAACAGAGGTGAGCTCTTTGTGATGTCATGTCCGTTGCTCTCCACTTTCTCTGTGGAGGTTAGCCCACTCTCTGACTTATAATGTTTTTAGAGTCTCCCCCCCTCCTTAACAACGCTTGTAAGCGGCATCCCTTCCTCTCCAGGCAACAGAGGTGAGCTCTTTGTGATGTCATGTCCGTTGCTCTCCTCTTTCACTGTGGAGGTTGGACCACTCTCTGACTTATAATGTTTTTAGAGATCCCCCAGCCCATAACAAGGCCTGTAAGCATCATTCCTTCCTCTCCAGGCAACAGAGGTGAGCTCTTTGTGATGTCATGTCAGTTGATCTCCACTTTCTCTGTGGATGTAGGCCCACTGTCTGACTTATAATGTTTTTAGAGATCCCGCCCCCCTCATAACAAGGCCTGTAAGCGGCATCCCTTCCTCTCCAGGCAACAGAGGTGAGCTCTTTGTGATGTCATGTCCGTTGCTCTCCACTTTCTGTGTGGAGGTTGGCCCTCTGTCTGACTTATAATGTTTTTAGAGATCCCGCCCCCCTCATAAAAAGGCCTGTAAGCGGCATCCCTTCCTCTCCAGGCAACAGAGGTGAGCTCTTTGTGATGTCATGTCCGTTGCTCTCCACTTTCTCTGTGGAGGTAAGCCCACTCTCTGACTTATAATGTTTTTAGAGATCCCCCCGCCCATAACAAGGCCTGTAAGCGGCATCCCTTCCTCTCCAGGCAACAAAGGTGAGCTCTTTGTCATGTCATGTCCGTTGCTCTCCACTTTCTCTGTGGAGGTAGGCCCACTATCGGACTTATAATGTTTTTAGAGATCTTGCCCCCCTCATAACAAGGCCTGTAAGCGGCATCCCTTCCTCTCCAGGCAACAGAAGTGAGCACTTTGTGATGTCATGTCCGTTGCTCTCCACTTTCTCTGTGGAGGTAGGCCCACTGTCTGACTTATAATGTTTTTAGAGATCCCGCCCCCCTCATAACAAGGCCTGTAATCGGCATCCCTTCCTCTCCAGGCAACAGAGGTGAGCTCTTTGTGATGTCATGTCCGTTGCTCTCCACTTTCTCTGTGGAGGTTAGCCCACTCTCTGACTTATAATGTTTTTAGAGTCCCCCCCCTCCTTAACAACGCTTGTAAGCGGCATCCCTTCCTCTCCAGGCAACAGAGGTGAGCTCTTTGTGATGTCATGTCCGTTGCTCTCCTCTTTCACTGTGGAGGTTGGACCACTCTCTGACTTATAATGTTTTTAGAGATCCCCCAGCCCATAACAAGGCCTGTAAGCATCATTCCTTCCTCTCCAGGCAACAGAGGTGAGCTCTTTGTGATGTCATGTCAGTTGCTCTCCACTTTCTCTGTGGAGGTAGGCCCACTGTCTGACTTATAATGTTTTTAGAGATCCCGCCCCCCTCATAACAAGGCCTGTAAGCGGCATCCCTTCCTCTCCAGGCAACAGAGGTGAGCTCTTTGTGATGTCATGTCCGTTCCTCTCCACTTTCTCTGTGTAGGTAAGCCCACTGTCTGACTTATAATGTTTTTAGAGTCCCCCCCCCCTCCTTAACAACGCCTGTAAGCGGCATCCCTTCCTCTCCAGGCAACAGAGGTGAGCTCTTTGTGATGTCATGTCCGTTGCTCTCCACTTTCTCTGTGGAGGTTGGACCACTGTCTGACTATTAATATTTTTAGAGATCCCGCCCCCCTCATAACAAGGCCTGTAAGCGGCATCCCTTCCTCTCCAGGCAACAGAGGTGAGCTCTTTGTGATGTCATGTCCGTTGCTCTCCACTTTCTCTGTGTAGGTAAGCCCACTGTCTGACTTATAATGTTTTTAGAGTCCCCCCCCCCCCCGCTCCTTAACAAGGCCTGTAAACGGCATCCCTTCCTCTCCAGGCAACAGAGGTGAGCTCTTTGTGATGTCACGTCCGTTCCTCTCCACTTTCTCTGTGGAGGTAGGCCCACTGTCTGACTTATAATGTTTTTAGAGTCCCCCCCCCTCCTTAACAACGCCTGTAAGCGGCATCCCTTCCTCTCCAGGCAACAGAGGTGAGCTCTTTGTGATGTCATGTCCGTTGCTCTCCACTTTCTCTGTGGAGGTTGGACTACTGTCAGACTTAAATTGTTTTTAGAGATCCCGCCCCCCTCATAACAAGGCCTGTAAGCGGCATCCCTTCCTCTCCAGGCAACAGAGGTGAGCTCTTTGTGATGTCATGTCCGTTGCTCTCCACTTTCTCTGTGGAGGTAGGCCCACTGTCGGACTTATAATGTTTTTAGAGATCCCCCCGCCCATAACAAGGCCTGTAAGCGGCATCCCTTCCTCTCCAGGCAACAAAGGTGAGCTCTTTGTCATGTCATGTCAGTTGTTCTCCACTTTCTCTGTGGAGGTAGGCCCACTATCGGACTTATAATGTTTTTAGAGATCTTGCCCCCCTCATAACAAGGCCTGTAAGCGGCATCCCTTCCTCTCCAGGCAACAGAAGTGAGCTCTTTGTGATGTCATGTCCGTTGCTCTCCACTTTCTCTGTGGAGGTAGGCCCACTGTCTGACTTATAATGTTTTTAGAGATCCCGCCCCCCTCATAACAAGGCCTGTAATCGGCATCCCTTCCTCTCCAGGCAACAGAGGTGAGCTCTTTGTGATGTCATGTCCGTTGCTCTCCACTTTCTCTGTGGAGGTTAGCCCACTCTCTGACTTATAATGTTTTTAGAGTCCCCCCCCCTCCTTAACAACGCTTGTAAGCGGCATCCCTTCCTCTCCAGGCAACAGAGGTGAGCTCTTTGTGATGTCATGTCCGTTGCTCTCCTCTTTCACTGTGGAGGTTGGACCACTCTCTGACTTATAATGTTTTTAGAGATCCCCCAGCCCATAACAAGGCCTGTAAGCATCATTCCTTCCTCTCCAGGCAACAGAGGTGAGCTCTTTGTGATGTCATGTCAGTTGCTCTCCACTTTCTCTGTGGAGGTAGGCCCACTGTCTGACTTATAATGTTTTTAGAGATCCCGCCCCCCTCATAACAAGGCCTGTAAGCGGCATCCCTTCCTCTCCAGGCAACAGAGGTGAGCTCTTTGTGATGTCATGTCCGTTCCTCTCCACTTTCTCTGTGTAGGTAAGCCCACTGTCTGACTTATAATGTTTTTAGAGTCCCCCCCCCTCCTTAACAACGCCTGTAAGCGGCATCCCTTCCTCTCCAGGCAACAGAGGTGAGCTCTTTGTGATGTCATGTCCGTTGCTCTCCACTTTCTCTGTGGAGGTTGGACCACTGTCTGACTATTAATATTTTTAGAGATCCCGCCCCCCTCATAACAAGGCCTGTAAGCGGCATCCCTTCCTCTCCAGGCAACAGAGGTGAGCTCTTTGTGATGTCATGTCCGTTGCTCTCCACTTTCTCTGTGTAGGTAAGCCCACTGTCTGACTTATAATGTTTTTAGAGTCCCCCCCCCCCGCTCCTTAACAAGGCCTGTAAGCGGCATCCCTTCCTCTCCAGGCAACAGAGGTGAGCTCTTTGTGATGTCACGTCCGTTCCTCTCCACTTTCTCTGTGGAGGTAGGCCCACTGTCTGACTTATAATGTTTTTAGAGTCCCCCCCCTCCTTAACAACGCCTGTAAGCGGCATCCCTTCCTCTCCAGGCAACAGAGGTGAGCTCTTTGTGATGTCATGTCCGTTGCTCTCCACTTTCTCTGTGGAGGTTGGACTACTGTCAGACTTAAATTGTTTTTAGAGATCCCGCCCCCCTCATAACAAGGCCTGTAAGCGGCATCCCTTCCTCTCCAGGCAACAGAGGTGAGCTCTTTGTGATGTCATGTCCGTTGCTCTCCACTTTCTCTGTGGAGGTAGGCCCACTGTCGGACTTATAATGTTTTTAGAGATCCCCCCGCCCATAACAAGGCCTGTAAGCGGCATCCCTTCCTCTCCAGGCAACAAAGGTGAGCTCTTTGTCATGTCATGTCCGTTGCTCTCCACTTTCTCTGTGGAGGTAGGCCCACTATCGGACTTATAATGTTTTTAGAGATCTTGCCCCCCTCATAACAAGGCCTGTAAGCGGCATCCCTTCCTCTCCAGGCAACAGAAGTGAGCTCTTTGTGATGTCATGTCCGTTGCTCTCCACTTTCTCTGTGGAGGTAGGCCCACTGTCTGACTTATAATGTTTTTAGAGATCCCGCCCCCCTCATAACAAGGCCTGTAATCGGCATCCCTTCCTCTCCAGGCAACAGAGGTGAGCTCTTTGTGATGTCATGTCCGTTGCTCTCCACTTTCTCTGTGGAGGTTAGCCCACTCTCTGACTTATAATGTTTTTAGAGTCCCCCCCCCTCCTTAACAACGCTTGTAAGCGGCATCCCTTCCTCTCCAGGCAACAGAGGTGAGCTCTTTGTGATGTCATGTCCGTTGCTCTCCTCTTTCACTGTGGAGGTTGGACCACTCTCTGACTTATAATGTTTTTAGAGATCCCCCAGCCCATAACAAGGCCTGTAAGCATCATTCCTTCCTCTCCAGGCAACAGAGGTGAGCTCTTTGTGATGTCATGTCAGTTGATCTCCACTTTCTCTGTGGATGTAGGCCCACTGTCTGACTTATAATGTTTTTAGAGATCCCGCCCCCCTCATAACAAGGCCTGTAAGCGGCATCCCTTCCTCTCCAGGCAACAGAGGTGAGCTCTTTGTGATGTCATGTCCGTTGCTCTCCACTTTCTGTGTGGAGGTTGGCCCTCTGTCTGACTTATAATGTTTTTAGAGATCCCGCCCCCCTCATAAAAAGGCCTGTAAGCGGCATCCCTTCCTCTCCAGGCAACAGAGGTGAGCTCTTTGTGATGTCATGTCCGTTGCTCTCCACTTTCTCTGTGGAGGTAAGCCCACTCTCTGACTTATAATGTTTTTAGAGTCCCCCCCCCTCCTTAACAACGCTTGTAAGCGGCATCCCTTCCTCTCCAGGCAACAGAGGTGAGCTCTTTGTGATGTCATGTCCGTTCCTCTCCACTTTCTCTGTGGAGGTTGGACCACTGTCTGACTTATAATGTTTTTAGAGTCCCCCCCCCTCCTTAACAACGCGTGTAAGCGGCATCCCTTCCTCTCCAGGCAACAGAGGTGAGCTCTTTGTGATGTCATGTCCGGTGCTCTCCACTTTCTCTGTGGAGGTTGGACCACTGTCTGACTATTAATATTTTTAGAGATCCCGCCCCCCTCATAACAAGGCCTGTAAGCGGCATCCCTTTTTCTCCAGGCAACAGAGGTGAGCTCTTTGTGATGTCATGTCCGTTGCTCTCCACTTTCTCTGTGTAGGTAAGCCCACTGTCTGACTTATAATGTTTTTAGAGTCCCCCCCCCCGCTCCTTAACAAGGCCTGTAAGCGGCATCCCTTCCTCTCCAGGCAACAGAGGTGAGCTCTTTGTGATGTCACGTCCGTTCCTCTCCACTTTCTCTGTGGAGGTAGGCCCACTGTCTGACTTATAATGTTTTTAGAGTCCCAACCCCTCCTTAACAACGCCTGTAAGCGGCATCCCTTCCTCTCCAGGCAACAGAGGTGAGCTCTTTGTGATGTCATGTCCGTTGCTCTCCACTTTCTCTGTGGAGGTAAGCCCACTGTCTGACTTATAATGTTTTTAGAGTCCCAACCCCTCCTTAACAACGCCTGTAAGCGGCATCCCTTCCTCTCCAGGCAACAGAGGTGAGCTCTTTGTGATGTCATGTCCGTTGCTCTCCACTTTCTCTGTGGAGGTAAGCCCACTCTCTGACTTATAATGTTTTTAGAGTCCCCCCCCCCTTAACAACGCTTGTAAGCGGCATCCCTTCCTCTCCAGGCAACAGAGGTGAGCTCTTTGTGATGTCATGTCCGTTGCTCTCCTCTTTCTCTGTGGAGGTTGGACCACTCTCTGAATTATAATGTTTTTAGAGATCCCCCAGCCCATAACAAGGCCTGTAAGCATCATTCCTTCCTCTCCAGGCAACAGAGGTGAGCTCTTTGTGATGTCATGTCAGTTGCTCTCCACTTTCTCTGTGGAGGTAGGCCCACTGTCTGACTTATAATGTTTTTAGAGATCCCGCCCCCCTCATAACAAGGCCTGTAAGCGGCATCCCTTCCTCTCCAGGCAACAGAGGTGAGCTCTTTGTGATGTCATGTCCGTTGCTCTCCACTTTCTCTGTGGAGGTTGGCCCTCTGTCTGACTTATAATGTTTTTAGAGATCCCGCCCCCCTCATAACAAGGCCTGTAAGCGGCATCCCTTCCTCTCCAGGCAACAGAGGTGAGCTCTTTGTGATGTCATGTCCGTTGCTCTCCACTTTCTCTGTGGAGGTAGGCCCACTGTCAGACTTATAATGTTTTTAGAGATCTCCCAGCCCATAACAAGGCCTGTAAGCATCATTCCTTCCTCTCCAGGCAACAGAGGTGAGCTCTTTGTGATGTCATGTCCGTTGCTCTCCTCTTTCACTGTGGAGGTTGGACCACTCTCTGACTTATAATGTTTTTAGAGATCCCCCAGCCCATAACAAGGCCTGTAAGCATCATTCCTTCCTCTCCAGGCAACAGAGGTGAGCTCTTTGTGATGTCATGTCAGTTGCTCTCCACTTTCTCTGTGGAGGTAGGCCCACTGTCTGACTTATAATGTTTTTAGAGATCCCGCCCCCCTCATAACAAGGCCTGTAAGCGGCATCCCTTCCTCTCCAGGCAACAGAGGTGAGCTCTTTGTGATGTCATGTCCGTTCCTCTCCACTTTCTCTGTGTAGGTAAGCCCACTGTCTGACTTATAATGTTTTTAGAGTCCCCCCCCCTCCTTAACAACGCCTGTAAGCGGCATCCCTTCCTCTCCAGGCAACAGAGGTGAGCTCTTTGTGATGTCATGTCCGTTGCTCTCCACTTTCTCTGTGGAGGTTGGACCACTGTCTGACTATTAATATTTTTAGAGATCCCGCCCCCCTCATAACAAGGCCTGTAAGCGGCATCCCTTCCTCTCCAGGCAACAGAGGTGAGCTCTTTGTGATGTCATGTCCGTTGCTATCCACTTTCTCTGTGTAGGTAAGCCCACTGTCTGACTTATAATGTTTTTAGAGTCCCCCCCCCCCGCTCCTTAACAAGGCCTGTAAGCGGCATCCCTTCCTCTCCAGGCAACAGAGGTGAGCTCTTTGTGATGTCACGTCCGTTCCTCTCCACTTTCTCTGTGGAGGTAGGCCCACTGTCTGACTTATAATGTTTTTAGAGTCCCCCCCCTCCTTAACAACGCCTGTAAGCGGCATCCCTTCCTCTCCAGGCAACAGAGGTGAGCTCTTTGTGATGTCATGTCCGTTGCTCTCCACTTTCTCTGTGGAGGTTGGACTACTGTCAGACTTAAATTGTTTTTAGAGATCCCGCCCCCCTCATAACAAGGCCTGTAAGCGGCATCCCTTCCTCTCCAGGCAACAGAGGTGAGCTCTTTGTGATGTCATGTCCGTTGCTCTCCACTTTCTCTGTGGAGGTAGGCCCACTGTCGGACTTATAATGTTTTTAGAGATCCCCCCGCCCATAACAAGGCCTGTAAGCGGCATCCCTTCCTCTCCAGGCAACAAAGGTGAGCTCTTTGTCATGTCATGTCCGTTGCTCTCCACTTTCTCTGTGGAGGTAGGCCCACTATCGGACTTATAATGTTTTTAGAGATCTTGCCCCCCTCATAACAAGGCCTGTAAGCGGCATCCCTTCCTCTCCAGGCAACAGAAGTGAGCTCTTTGTGATGTCATGTCCGTTGCTCTCCACTTTCTCTGTGGAGGTAGGCCCACTGTCTGACTTATAATGTTTTTAGAGATCCCGCCCCCCTCATAACAAGGCCTGTAATCGGCATCCCTTCCTCTCCAGGCAACAGAGGTGAGCTCTTTGTGATGTCATGTCCGTTGCTCTCCACTTTCTCTGTGGAGGTTAGCCCACTCTCTGACTTATAATGTTTTTAGAGTCCCCCCCCCTCCTTAACAACGCTTGTAAGCGGCATCCCTTCCTCTCCAGGCAACAGAGGTGAGCTCTTTGTGATGTCATGTCCGTTGCTCTCCTCTTTCACTGTGGAGGTTGGACCACTCTCTGACTTATAATGTTTTTAGAGATCCCCCAGCCCATAACAAGGCCTGTAAGCATCATTCCTTCCTCTCCAGGCAACAGAGGTGAGCTCTTTGTGATGTCATGTCAGTTGATCTCCACTTTCTCTGTGGATGTAGGCCCACTGTCTGACTTATAATGTTTTTAGAGATCCCGCCCCCCTCATAACAAGGCCTGTAAGCGGCATCCCTTCCTCTCCAGGCAACAGAGGTGAGCTCTTTGTGATGTCATGTCCGTTGCTCTCCACTTTCTGTGTGGAGGTTGGCCCTCTGTCTGACTTATAATGTTTTTAGAGATCCCGCCCCCCTCATAAAAAGGCCTGTAAGCGGCATCCCTTCCTCTCCAGGCAACAGAGGTGAGCTCTTTGTGATGTCATGTCCGTTGCTCTCCACTTTCTCTGTGGAGGTAAGCCCACTCTCTGACTTATAATGTTTTTAGAGTCCCCCCCCCTCCTTAACAACGCTTGTAAGCGGCATCCCTTCCTCTCCAGGCAACAGAGGTGAGCTCTTTGTGATGTCATGTCCGTTCCTCTCCACTTTCTCTGTGGAGGTTGGACCACTGTCTGACTTATAATGTTTTTAGAGTCCCCCCCCCTCCTTAACAACGCGTGTAAGCGGCATCCCTTCCTCTCCAGGCAACAGAGGTGAGCTCTTTGTGATGTCATGTCCGTTGCTCTCCACTTTCTCTGTGGAGGTTGGACCACTGTCTGACTATTAATATTTTTAGAGATCCCGCCCCCCTCATAACAAGGCCTGTAAGCGGCATCCCTTTTTCTCCAGGCAACAGAGGTGAGCTCTTTGTGATGTCATGTCCGTTGCTCTCCACTTTCTCTGTGTAGGTAAGCCCACTGTCTGACTTATAATGTTTTTAGAGTCCCCCCCCCCCCGCTCCTTAACAAGGCCTGTAAGCGGCATCCCTTCCTCTCCAGGCAACAGAGGTGAGCTCTTTGTGATGTCACGTCCGTTCCTCTCCACTTTCTCTGTGGAGGTAGGCCCACTGTCTGACTTATAATGTTTTTAGAGTCCCAACCCCTCCTTAACAACGCCTGTAAGCGGCATCCCTTCCTCTCCAGGCAACAGAGGTGAGCTCTTTGTGATGTCATGTCCGTTGCTCTCCACTTTCTCTGTGGAGGTAAGCCCACTCTCTGACTTATAATGTTTTTAGAGTCCCCCCCCCCTTAACAACGCTTGTAAGCGGCATCCCTTCCTCTCCAGGCAACAGAAGTGAGCTCTTTGTGATGTCATGTCCGTTGCTCTCCTCTTTCTCTGTGGAGGTTGGACCACTCTCTGAATTATAATGTTTTTAGAGATCCCCCAGCCCATAACAAGGCCTGTAAGCATCATTCCTTCCTCTCCAGGCAACAGAGGTGAGCTCTTTGTGATGTCATGTCAGTTGCTCTCCACTTTCTCTGTGGAGGTAGGCCCACTGTCTGACTTATAATGTTTTTAGAGATCCCGCCCCCCTCATAACAAGGCCTGTAAGCGGCATCCCTTCCTCTCCAGGCAACAGAGGTGAGCTCTTTGTGATGTCATGTCCGTTGCTCTCCACTTTCTCTGTGGAGGTTGGCCCTCTGTCTGACTTATAATGTTTTTAGAGATCCCGCCCCCCTCATAACAAGGCCTGTAAGCGGCATCCCTTCCTCTCCAGGCAACAGAGGTGAGCTCTTTGTGATGTCATGTCCGTTGCTCTCCACTTTCTCTGTGGAGGTAGGCCCACTGTCAGACTTATAATGTTTTTAGAGATCTCCCAGCCCATAACAAGGCCTGTAAGCATCATTCCTTCCTCTCCAGGCAACAGAGGTGAGCTCTTTGTGATGTCATGTCAGTTGCTCTCCACTTTCTCTGTGGAGGTAGGCCCACTGTCTGACTTATAATGTTTTTAGAGATCCTGCCCTCCTCATAACAAGGCCTGTAAGCGGCATCCCTTCCTCTCCAGGCAACAGAGGTGAGCTCTTTGTGATGTCATGTTAGTTGCTCTCCACTTTCTCTGTGGAGGTTGGACCACTGTCTGACTTATAACGTTTTTAGAGTCCCCCCCCTTCTTAACAACGCTTGTAAGCGGCATCCCTTCCTCTCCAGGCAACAGAGGTGAGCTCTTTATGATGTCATGTCCGTTGCTCTCCTCTTTCTCTGTGGAGGTTGGACCACTCTCTGAATTATAATGTTTTTAGAGATCCCCCAGCCCATAACAAGGCCTGTAAGCATCATTCTTTCCTCTCCAGGCAACAGAGGTGAGCTCTTTGTGATGTCATGTCAGTTGCTCTCCACTTTCTCTATGGAGGTAGGCCCACTGTCAGACTTATAATGTTTTTAGAGATCCCCCAGCCCATAACAAGGCCTGTAAGCATCATTCCTTCCTCTCCAGGCAACAGAGGTGAGCTCTTTGTGATGTCATGTCAGTTGCTCTCCACTTTCTCTGTGGAGGTAGGCCCACTGTCTGACTTATAATGTTTTTAGAGATCCTGCCCTCCTCATAACAAGGCCTGTAAGCGGCATCCCTTCCTCTCCAGGCAACAGAGGTGAGCTCTTTGTGATGTCATGTCAGTTGCTCTCCACTTTCTCTGTGGAGGTTGGACCACTGTCTGACTTATAATGTTTTTAGAGTCCCCCCCCCTCCTTAACAACGCTTGTAAGCGGCATCCCTTCCTCTCCAGGCAACAGAGGTGAGCTCTTTGTGATGTCATGTCCGTTGCTCTCCTCTTTCTCTGTGGAGGTTGGACCACTCTCTGAATTATAATGTTTTTAGAGATCCCCCAGCCCATAACAAGGCCTGTAAGCATCATTCCTTCCTCTCCAGGCAACAGAGGCGAGCTCTTTGTGATGTCATGTCAGTTGCTCTCCACTTTCTCTGTGGAGGTAGGCCCTCTGTCTGACTTATAATGTTTTTAGAGATCCCGCCCCCCTCATAACAAGGCCTGTAAGCGGCATCCCTTCCTCTCCAGGCAACAGAGGTGAGCTCTTTGTGATGTCATGTCCGTTGCTCTCCACTTTCTCTGTGGAGGTAGGCCCACTGTCAGACTTATAATGTTTTTAGAGATCCCCCAGCCCATAACAAGGCCTGTAAGCATCATTCCTTCCTCTCCAGGCAACAGAGGTGAGCTCTTTGAGATGTCATGTCAGTTGCTCTCCACTTTCTCTGTGGAGGTAGGCCCACTGTCTGACTTATAATGTTTTTAGATATCCTGCCCTCCTCATAACAAGGCCTGTAAGCGGCATCCCTTCCTCTCCAGGCAACAGAGGTGAGCTCTTTGTGATGTCATGTCCGTTGCTCTCCACTTTCTCTGTGGAGGTTGGCCCTCTGTCTGACTTATAATGTTTTTAGAGATCCCCCCGCCCATAACAAGGCCTGTAAGCGTCATCCCTTCCTCTCCAGGCAACAGAGGTGAGCTCTTTGTGATGTCATGTCAGTTGCTCTCCACTTTCTCTGTGGAGGTAGGCACACTGTCTGACTTATAATGTTTTTAGAGATCCCCCCCCCACATAACAAGGCCTGTAAGCAGCATCCCTTCCTCTCCAGGCAACAGAGGTGAGCTCTTTCTGATGTCATGTCCGTTGCTCTCCACTTTCTCTGTGGAGGTTGGCCCACTGTCTGACTTATAATGTTTTTAGAGATCCCCCCCCCCCCCATAACAAGGCCTGTAAGCAGCATCCCTTCCTCTCCAGGAAACAGAGGTGAGCTCTTTCTGATGTCATGTCCGTTGCTCTCCACTTTCTCTGTGGAGGTAGGCCCCCTGTCTGACTTATAATGTTTTTAGAGTCCCCCCCCCCTCCTTAACAACGCCTGTAAGCGGCATCCCTTCCTCTCCAAGCAACAGAGGTAAGCTCTTTGTGATGTCATGTCCGTTGCTCTCCACTTTCTCTGTGTAGGTAGGCCCACTATCTGACTTATAATGTTTTTAGAGTCCCCCCCCCTCCTTAACAAGGCCTGTAAGCGGCATCCCTTCCTCTCCAGGCAACAGAGGTGAGCTCTTTGTGATGTCATGTCCGTTGCTCTCCACTTTCTCTGTGGAGGTAGGCCCACTGTCTGACTTATAATGTTTTTAGAGATCCCGCCCCCCTCATAACAAGGCCTGTAAGCGGCATGCCTTCCTCTCCAGGCAACAGAGGTGAGCTCTTTGTGATGTCATGTCCGTTGCTCTCCACTTGCTCTGTGGAGGTTGGACCACTGTCTGACTTATAATGTTTTTAGAGTCCCCCCCCCTCCTTAACAACGCCTGTAAGCGGCATCCCTTCCTCTCCAGGCAACAGAGGTGAGCTCTTTGTGATGTCATGTCCGTTGCTCTCCTTTTCTCTGTGGAGGTTGGACCACTGTCTGACTTATAATGTTTTTAGGGTCCCCCCCCTCCTTAACAAGGCTTGTAAGCGGCATCCCTTCCTCTCCAGGCAACAGAGGTGAGCTCTTTGTGATGTCATGTCCGTTGCTCTCCACTTTCTCTGTGGAGGTAGGCCCACTGTCTGACTTATAATGTTTTTAGAGATCCCGCCTCCCTCATAACAAGGCCTGTAAGCGGCATGCCTTCCTCTCCAGGCAACAGAGGTGAGCTCTTTGTGATGTCATGTCCGTTGCTCTCCACTTTCTCTGTGGAAGTAGGCCCACTGTCAGACTTATAATGTTTTTAGAGTCCCCCCCCCCTCCTTAACAAGGCTTGTAAGCGGCATCCCTTCCTCTCCAGGCAACAGAGGTGAGGTTTTTGTGATGTCATGTCCGTTGCTCTCCACTTTCTCTGTGGAGGTAGGCCCACTGTCTGACTTATAAAGTTTTTAGAGATCCCGCCCCCCTCATAACAAGGCCTGTAAGCGGCATGCCTTCCTCTCCAGGCAACAGAGGTGAGCTCTTTGTGATGTCATGTCCGTTGCTCTCCACTTTCTCTGTGGATGTAGGCTCACTGTCTGACTTATAATGTTTTTAGACTCCCCCCCCTCCTTAACAACGCCTGTATGCGGCATCCTTTCCTCTCCAAGCAACAGAGGTAAGCTCTTTGTGATGTCATGTCCGTTGCTCTCCACTTTCTCTGTGTAGGTAGGCCCACTGTCTGACTTATAATGTTTTTAGAGTCCCCCCCCCCTCCTTAACAAGGCCTGTAAGCGGCATCCCTTCCTCTCCAGGCAACAGAGGTGAGCTCTTTGTGATGTCATGTCCGTTGCTCTCCACTTTCTCTTTGGAGGTTGGACCACTGTCTGACTTATAATGTTTTTAGAGTCCCCCCCCCCTCCTTAACAACGCCTGTAAGCGGCATCCCTTCCTCTCCAGGCAACAGAGGTGAGCTCTTTGTGATGTCATGTCCATTGCTCTCCTTTTCTCTGTGGAGGTTGGACCACTGTCTGACTTATAATGTTTTTAGAGTCCCCCCCCCCCTCCTTAACAAGGCTTGTAAGCGGCATCCCTTCCTCTCCAGGCAACAGAGGTGAGCTCTTTGTGATG
Organism: Paroedura picta; assembly: GCF_049243985.1. Lineage (NCBI taxonomy): Eukaryota > Metazoa > Chordata > Lepidosauria > Squamata > Gekkonidae > Paroedura > Paroedura picta. Next base: position 987,469 of record NW_027518621.1, on the reverse strand, counting down.
TCATGTCCGTTGCTCTCCACTTTCTCTGTGGAGGTTGGCCCTCTGTCTGACTTATAATGTTTTTAGAGATCCCGCCCCCCTCATAACAAGGCCTGTAAGCGGCATCCCTTCCTCTCCAGGCAACAGTGGTGAGCTCTTTGTGATGTCATGTCCGTTGCTCTCCACTTTCTCTGTGGAGGTAGGCCCACTGTCGGACTTATACTGTTTTTAGAGATCCCGCCCCCCTCATAACAAGGCCTGTAAGCGGCATCCCTTCCTCTCCAGGCAACAGAAGTGAGCTCTTTGTGATGTCATGTCCGTTGCTCTCCACTTTCTCTGTGGAGGTAGGCCCACTGTCTGACTTATAATGTTTTTAGAGATCCCGCCCCCCTCATAACAAGGCCTGTAATCGGAATCCCTTCCTCTCCAGGCAACAGAGGTGAGCTCTTTGTGATGTCATGTCCGTTGCTCTCCACTTTCTCTGTGGAGGTAAGCCCACTCTCTGACTTATAATGTTTTTAGAGTCCCCCCCCTCCTTAACAACGATTGTAAGCGGCATCCCTTCCTCTCCAGGCAACAGAGGTGAGCTCTTTGTGATGTCATGTCCGTTGCTCTCCTCTTTCTCTGTGGAGGTTGGACCACTCTCTGAATTATAATGTTTTTAGAGATCCCCCAGCCCATAACAAGGCCTGTAAGCATCATTCCTTCCTCTCCAGGCAACAGAGGTGAGCTCTTTGTGATGTCATGTCAGTTGCTCTCCACTTTCTCTGTGGAGGTAGGCCCACTGTCTGACTTATAATGTTTTTAGAGATCCCGCCCCCCTCATAACAAGGCCTGTAAGCGGCATCCCTTCCTCTCCAGGCAACAGAGGTGAGCTCTTTGTGATGTTCAGTCCGTTGCTCTCCACTTTCTCTGTGGAGGTTGGCCCTCTGTCTGACTTATAATGTTTTTAGAGATCCCGCCCCCCTCATAACAAGGCCTGTAAGCGGCATCCCTTCCTCTCCAGGCAACAGAGGTGAGCTCTTTGTGATGTCATGTCCGTTGCTCTCCACTTTCTCTGTGGAGGTAGGCCCACTGTCAGACTTATAATGTTTTTAGAGATCCCCCAGCCCATAACAAGGCCTGTAAGCATCATTCCTTCCTCTCCAGGCAACAGAGGTGAGCTCTTTGTGATGTCATGTCAGTTGCTCTCCACTTTCTCTGTGGAGGTAGACCCACTGTCTGACTTATAATGTTTTTAGAGATCCCGCCCTCCTCATAACAAGGCCTGTAAGCGGCATCCCTTCCTCTCCAGGCAACAGAGGTGAGCTCTTTGTGATGTCATGTCAGTTGCTCTCCACTTTCTCTGTGGAGGTTGGACCACTGTCTGACTTATAATGTTTTTAGAGATCCCGCCCCCCTCATAACAAGGCCTGTAAGCGGCATCCCTTCCTCTCCAGGCAACAGAGGTGAGCTCTTTGTGATGTCATGTCCATTGCTCTCCACTTTCTCTTTGGAGGTTGGACCATTGTCTGACTTTTAATGTTTTTAGAGTCCCCCCCCCTCCTTAACAACGCCTGTAAGCGGCATCCCTTCCTCTCCAGGCAACAGAGGTGAGCTCTTTGTGATGTCATGTCCGTTGCTCTCCACTTTCTCTGTGGAGGTTGGACCACTGTCTGACTTATAATGTTTTTAGAGTCCCCCCCCCTCCTTAACAACGCCTGTAAGCGGCATCCCTTCCTCTCCGGGCAACAGAAGTGAGCTCTTTGTGATGTCATGTCCGTTGCTCTCCTTTTCTCTGTGGAGGTTGGACCACTGTCTGACTTATAATGTTTTAAGAGTCCCCCCCCCTCCTTAACAAGGCTTGTAAGCGGCATCCCTTCCTCTCCAGGCAACAGAGGTGAGCTCTTTGTGATGTCATGTCCGTTGCTCTCCACTTTCTCTGTGGAGGTTGTCTCTCTGTCTGACTTATAATGTTTTTAGAGATCCCGCCCCCCTCATAACAAGGCCTGTAAGCGGCATCCCTTCCTCTCCAGGCAACAGTGGTGAGCTCTTTGTGATGTCATGTCCGTTGCTCTCCACTTTCTCTGTGGAGGTAGGCCCACTGTCGGACTTATACTGTTTTTAGAGATCCCGCCCCCCTCATAACAAGGCCTGTAAGCGGCATCCCTTCCTCTCCAGGCAACAGAAGTGAGCTCTTTGTGATGTCATGTCCGTTGCTCTCCACTTTCTCTGTGGAGGTAGGCCCACTGTCTGACTTATAATGTTTTTAGAGATCCCGCCCCCCTCATAACAAGGCCTGTAATCGGAATCCCTTCCTCTCCAGGCAACAGAGGTGAGCTCTTTGTGATGTCATGTCCGTTGCTCTCCACTTTCTCTGTGGAGGTAAGCCCACTCTCTGACTTATAATGTTTTTAGAGTCCCCCCCCCTCCTTAACAACGCTTGTAAGCGGCATCCCTTCCTCTCCAGGCAACAGAGGTGAGCTCTTTGTGATGTCATGTCCGTTGCTCTCCTCTTTCTCTGTGGAGGTTGGACCACTCTCTGAATTATAATGTTTTTAGAGATCCCCCAGCCCATAACAAGGCCTGTAAGCATCATTCCTTCCTCTCCAGGCAACAGAGGTGAGCTCTTTGTGATGTCATGTCAGTTGCTCTCCACTTTCTCTGTGGAGGTAGGCCCACTGTCTGACTTATAATGTTTTTAGAGATCCCGCCCCCCTCATAACAAGGCCTGTAAGCGGCATCCCTTCCTCTCCAGGCAACAGAGGTGAGCTCTTTGTGATGTCATGTCTGTTGCTCTCCACTTTCTCTGTGGAGGTTGGCCCTCTGTCTGACTTATAATGTTTTTAGAGATCCCGCCCCCTTCATAACAAGGCCTGTAAGCGGCATCCCTTCCTCTCCAGGCAACAGAGGTGAGCTCTTTGTGATGTCATGTCCGTTGCTCTCCACTTTCTCTGTGGAGGTAGGCCCACTGTCAGACTTATAATGTTTTTAGAGATCCCCCAGCCCATAACAAGGCCTGTAAGCATCATTCCTTCCTCTCCAGGCAACAGAAGTGAGCTCTTTGTGATGTCATGTCAGTTGCTCTCCACTTTCTCTGTGGAGGTAGACCCACTGTCTGACTTATAATGTTTTTAGAGATCCCGCCCTCCTCATAACAAGGCCTGTAAGCGGCATCCCTTCTTCTCCAGGCAACAGAGGTGAGCTCTTTGTGATGTCATGTCAGTTGCTCTCCACTTTCTCTGTGGAGGTTGGACCACTGTCTGACTTATAATGTTTTATAGATCCCGCCCCCCTCATAACAAGGCCTGTAAGCGGCATCCCTTCCTCTCCAGGCAACAGAGGTGAGCTCTTTGTGATGTCATGTCCATTGCTCTCCACTTTCTATGTGGAGGTATGCCCACTGTCTGACTTATAATGTTTTTAGAGATCCCCCCGCCCATATCAAGGCCTGTAAGCGTCATCCCTTCCTCTCCAGGCAACAGAGGTGAGCTCTTTGTGATGTCATGTCAGTTGCTCTCCACTTTCTATGTGGAGGTAGGCCCACTGTCTGACTTATAATGTTTTTAGAGATCCCCCTCCCCCATAACAAGGCCTGTAAGCAGCATCCCTTCCTGTCCAGGCAACAGAGGTGAGCTCTTTCTGATGTCATGTCCGTTGCTCTCCACTTTCTCTGTGGAGGTTGGCCCACTGTCTGACTTATAATGTTTTTAGAGATCCCCCCCCCCCATAACAAGGCCTGTAAGCAGCATCCCTTCCTCTCCAGGCAACAGAGGTGAGCTCTTTCTGATGTCATGTCCGTTGCTCTCCACTTTCTCTGTGGAGGTAGGCCCACTGTCTGACTTATAATGTTTTTAGAGTCCCCCCCCCTCCTTAACAACGCCTGTAAGCGGCATCCCTTCCTCTCCAAGCAACAGAGGTAAGCTCTTTGTGATGTCATGTCCGTTGCTCTCCACTTTCTCTGTGTAGGTAGGCCCACTATCTGACTTATAATGTTTTTAGAGTCCCCCCCCCCTTCCTTAACAAGGCCTGTAAGCGGCATCCCTTCCTCTCCAGGCAACAGAGGTGAGCTCTTTGTGATGTCATGTCCGTTGCTCTCCACTTTCTCTGTGGATGTTGGACCACTGTCTGACTTATAATGTTTTTAGAGTCCCCCCCCCCTCCGTAACAACGCCTGTAAGCGGCATCCCTCTCTCTCCAGGCAACAGAGGTGAGCTCTTTGTGATGTCATGTCCGTTGCTCTCCTTTTCTCTGTGGAGGTTGGACCACTGTCTGATTTATAATGTTTTTAGAGTCCCCCCCCCTCCTTAACAAGGCTTGTAAGTGGCATCCCTTCCTCTCCAGGCAACAGAGGTGAGCTCTTTGTGATGTCATGTCCGTTGCTCTCCACTTTCTCTGTGGAGGTAGGCCCACTGTCTGACTTATAATGTTTTTAGAGATCCCGCCCCCCTCATAACAAGGCCTGTAAGCGGCATCCCTTCCTCTCCAGGCAACAGAGGTGAGCTCTTTGTGATGTCATGTCCGTTGCTCTCCACTTTCTCTGTGGAGGTTGGCCCTCTGTCTGACTTATAATGTTTTTAGAGATCCCGCCCCCCTCATAACAAGGCCTGTAAGCGGCATCCCTTCCTCTCCAGGCAACAGAGGTGAGCTCTTTGTGATGTCATGTCCGTTGCTCTCCACTTTCTCTGTGGAGGTAGGCCCACTGTCAGACTTATAATGTTTTTAGAGATCCCCCAGCCCATAACAAGGCCTGTAAGCATCATTCCTTCCTCTCCAGGCAACAGAGGTGAGCTCTTTGTGATGTCATGTCAGTTGCTCTCCACTTTCTCTGTGGAGGTAGGCCCACTGTCTGACTTATAATGTTTTTAGAGATCCCGCCCTCCTCATAACAAGCCCTGTAAGCGGCATCCCTTCCTCTCCAGGCAACAGAGGTGAGCTCTTTGTGATGTCATGTCAGTTGCTCTCCACTTTCTCTGTGGAGGTTGGCCCACTGTCTGACTTATAATGTTTTTAGAGATCCCCCCCCCATAACAAGGCCTGTAAGCAGCATCCCTTCCTCTCCAGGCAACAGAGGTGAGCTCTTTCTGATGTCATGTCCGTTGCTCTCCACTTTCTCTGTGGAGGTAGGCCCACTGTCTGACTTATAATGTTTTTAGAGTCCCCCCCCTCCTTAACAACGCCTGTAAGCGGCATCCCTTCCTCTCCAAGCAACAGAGGTAAGCTCTTTGTGATGTCATGTCCGTTGCTCTCCACTTTCTCTGTGTAGGTAGGCCCACTATCTGACTTATAATGTTTTTAGAGTCCCCCCCCCCTTCCTTAACAAGGCCTGTAAGCGGCATCCCTTCCTCTCCAGGCAACAGAGGTGAGCTCTTTGTGATGTCATGTCCGTTGCTCTCCACTCTCTCTGTGGATGTTGGACCACTGTCTGACTTATAATGTTTTTAGAGTCCCCCCCCCTCCTTAACAACGCCTGTAAGCGGCATCCCTCTCTCTCCAGGCAACAGAGGTGAGCTCTTTGTGATGTCATGTCCGTTGCTCTCCTTTTCTCTGTGGAGGTTGGACCACTGTCTGATTTATAATGTTTTTAGAGTCCCCCCCCTCCTTAACAAGGCTTGTAAGTGGCATCCCTTCCTCTCCAGGCAACAGAGGTGAGCTCTTTGTGATGTCATGTCCGTTGCTCTCCACTTTCTCTGTGGAGGTAGGCCCACTGTCTGACTTATAATGTTTTTAGAGATCCCGCCCCCCTCATAACAAGGCCTGTAAGCGGCATCCCTTCCTCTCCAGGCAACAGAGGTGAGCTCTTTGTGATGTCATGTCCGTTGCTCTCCACTTTCTCTGTGGAGGTTGGCCCTCTGTCTGACTTATAATGTTTTTAGAGATCCCGCCCCCCTCATAACAAGGCCTGTAAGCGGCATCCCTTCCTCTCCAGGCAACAGAGGTGAGCTCTTTGTGATGTCATGTCCGTTGCTCTCCACTTTCTCTGTGGAGGTAGGCCCACTGTCAGACTTATAATGTTTTTAGAGATCCCCCAGCCCATAACAAGGCCTGTAAGCATCATTCCTTCCTCTCCAGGCAACAGAGGTGAGCTCTTTGTGATGTCATGTCAGTTGCTCTCCACTTTCTCTGTGGAGGTAGGCCCACTGTCTGACTTATAATGTTTTTAGAGATCCCGCCCTCCTCATAACAAGCCCTGTAAGCGGCATCCCTTCCTCTCCAGGCAACAGAGGTGAGCTCTTTGTGATGTCATGTCAGTTGCTCTCCACTTTCTCTGTGGAGGTTGGACCACTGTCTGACTTATAATGTTTTTAGAGATCATGCCCCCCTCATAACAAGGCCTGTAAGCGGCATCCCTACCTCTCCAGGCAACAGAGGAGAGCTCTTTGTGATGTCATGTCCGTTGCTCTCCACTTTCTCTGTGGAGGTTGGCCCTCTGTCTGACTTATAAGGTTTTTAGAGATCCCCCCGCCCATATCAAGGCCTGTAAGCGTCATCCCTTCCTCTCCAGGCAACAGAGGTGAGCTCTTTGTGATGTCATGTCAGTTGCTCTCCACTTTCTCTGTGGAGGTAGGCCCACTGTCTGACTTATAATGTTTTTAGAGATCCCCCCCCACCATAACAAGGCCTGTAAGCAGCATCCCTTCCTCTCCAGGCAACAGAGGTGAGCTCTTTCTGATGTCATGTCCGTTGCTCTCCACTTTCTCTGTGGAGGTTGGCCCACTGTCTGACTTATAATGTTTTTAGAGTCCCCCCCCCTCCTTAACAACGCCTGTAAGCGGCATCCCTTCCTCTCCAAGCAACAGAGGTAAGCTCTTTGTGATGTCATGTCCGTTGCTCTCCACTTTCTCTGTGTAGGTAGGCCCACTATCTGACTTATAATGTTTATAGAGTCCCCCCCCCCTCCTTAACAAGGCCTGTAAGCGGCATCCCTTCCTCTCCAGGCAACAGAGGTGAGCTCTTTGTGATGTCATGTCCGTTGCTCTCCACTTTCTCTTTGGAGGTTGGACCACTGTCTGACTTATAATGTTTTCAGAGTCCCCCCCCCCCTCCTTAACAAGGCCTGTAAGCGGAATCCCTTCCTCTCCAGGCAACAGAGGTGAGCTCTTTGTGATGTCATGTCCGTTGCTCTCCACTTTCTCTGTGGAGGTTGGACCACTGTCTGACTTATAATGTTTTTAGAGTCCCCCCCCCTCCTTAACAACGCCTGTAAGCGGCATCCCTCCCTCTCCAGGCAACAGAGGTGAGCTCTTTGTGATGTCATGTCCGTTGCTCTCCTTTTCTCTGTGGAGGTTGGACCACTGTCTGACTTATAATGTTTTTAGAGTCCCCCCCCCTCCTTAACAAGAATTGTAAGCGGCATCCCTTCCTCTCCAGGCAACAGAGGTGAGCTCTTTGTGATGTCATGTCCGTTGCTCTCCACTTTCTCTGTGGAGGTAGGCCCACTGTCTGACTCATAATGTTTTTAGAGATCCCGCCCCCCTCATAACAAGGCCTGTAAGCGGCATGCCTTCCTCTCCAGGCAACAGAGGTGAGCTCTTTGTGATGTCATGTCCGTTGCTCTCCACTTTCTCTGTGGAAGTAGGCCCACTGTCAGACTTATAATATTTTTAGAGTCCCCCCCCCCTCCTTAACAAGGCTTGTAAGCGGCATCCCTTCCTCTCCAGGCAACAGAGGTGAGCTCTTTGTGATGTCATGTCCGTTGCTCTCCACTTTCTCTGTGGAGGTAGGCCCACTGTCTGACTTATAAAGTTTTTAGAGATCCCGCCCCCCTCATAACAAGGCCTGTAAGCGGCATGCCTTCCTCTCCAGGCAACAGAGGTGAGCTCTTTGTGATGTCATGTCCGTTGCTCTCCACTTTCTCTGTGGAGGTAGGCCCACTGTCTGACTTATAATGTTTTTAGACTCCCCCCCCCTCCTTAACAACGCCTGTAAGCGGCATACCCTTCCTCTCCAAGCAACAGAAGTAAGCTCTTTGTGATGTCATGTCCGTTGCTCTCCACTTTCTCTGTGTAGGTAGGCCCACTGTCTGACTTATAATGTTTTTAGAGTCCCCCCCCCCCCTCCTTAACAAGGCCTGTAAGCGGCATCCCTTCCTCTCCAGGCAACAGAGGTGAGCTCTTCGTGATGTCATGTCCGTTGCTCTCCACTTTCTCTTTGGAGGTTGGACCACTGTCTGACTTATAATGTTTTTAGAGTCCCCCCCCCTCCTTAACAACGCCTGTAAGCGGCATCCCTTCCTCTCCAGGCTACAGAGGTGAGCTCTTTGTGATGTCATGTCCGTTGCTCTCCACTTTCTCTGTGGAGGTTGGACCACTGTCTGACTTATAATGTTTTTAGAGTCCCCCCCCCCTCCTTAACAACGCCTGTAAGCGGCATCCCTTCCTCTCCAGGCAACAGAGGTGAGCTCTTTGTGATGTCATGTCCGTTGCTCTCCTTTTTGTGATGTCATGTCCGTTTCTCTCCACTTTCTCTGTGGAGGTTGGACCACTGTCTGACTTATAATGTTTTTAGAGTCCCCCCCCCCTCCTTAACAACGCCTGTAAGCGGCATCCCTTCCTCTCCAGGCAACAGAGGTGAGCTCTTTCTGATGTCATGTCCGTTGCTCTCCTTTTCTCTGTGGAGGTTGGACCACTGTCTGACTTATAATGTTTTTAGGGTCCCCCCCCCTCCTTAACAAGGCTTGTAAGCGGCATCCCTTCCTCTCCAGGCAACAAAGGTGAGCTCTTTGTGATGTCATGTCCGTTGCTCTCCACTTTCTCTGTGGAGGTAGGCCCACTGTCTGACTTATAATGGTTTTAGTGATCCCGCCCCCCTGATAACAAGGCCTGTAAGCGGCATGCCTTCCTCTCCAGGCAACAGAGGTGAGCTCTTTGTGATGTCATGTCCGTTGCTCTCCACTTTCTCTGTGGAGGTAGGCCCACTGTCTGACTTATAATGTTTTTAGAGATCCCGCCCCCCTCATAACAAGGCCTGTAATCGGCATGCCTTCCTCTCCAGGCAACAGAGGTGAGCTCTTTGTGATGTCATGTCCGTTGCTCTCCACTTTCTCTGTGGAGGTGGGCCCACTGTCTGACTTATAATGTTTTTAGACTCCCCCCCCCTCCTTAACAACGCCTGTAAGCGGCATCCCTTCCTCTCCAAGCAACAGAGGTAAGCTCTTTGTGATGTCATGTCCGTTGCTCTCCACTTTCTCTGTGTAGGTAGGCCCACTGTCTGACTTATAATGTTTTTAGAGTCCCCCCCCCCCTCCTTAACAAGGCCTGTAAGCGGCATCCCTTCCTCTCCAGGCAACAGAGGTGAGCTCTTTGTGATGTCATGTCCGTTGCTCTCCACTTTCTCTTTGGAGGTTGGACCACTGTCTGACTTATAATGTTTTTAGAGTCCCCCCCCCCTCCTTAACAACGCCTGTAAGCGGCATCCCTTCCTCTCCAGGCAACAGAGGTGAGCTCTTTGTGATGTCATGTCCGTTGCTCTCCTTTTCTCTGTGGAGGTTGGACCACTGTCTGACTTATAATGTTTTTAGAGTCCCCCCCCCCTCCTTAACAAGGCTTGTAAGCGGCATCCCTTCCTCTCCAGGCAACAGAGGTGAGCTCTTTGTGATGTCATGTCCGTTGCTCTCCACTTTCTCTGTGGAGGTAGGCCCACTGTCTGACTTATAATGGTTTTAGTGATCCCGCCCCCCTGATAACAAGGCCTGTAAGCGGCATGCCTTCCTCTCCAGGCAACAGAGGTGAGCTCTTTGTGATGTCATGTCCGTTGCTCTCCACTTTCTCTGTGGAGGTAGGCCCACTGTCTGACTTATAATGTTTTTAGAGTCCCCCCCCCCCTCCTTAACAAGGCCTGCAAGCGGCATCCCTTCCTCTCCAGGCAACAGAGGTGAGCTCTTTGTGATGTCATGTCCGTTGCTCTCCACTTTCTCTGTGGAGGTAGGCCCACGGTCAGACTTATAATGTTTTTAGAGATCCCCCAGCCCATAACAAGGCCTGTAAGCATCATTCCTTCCTCTCCAGGCTACAGAGGTGAGCTCTTTGTGATGTCATGTCCGTTGCTCTCCACTTTCTCTGTGGAGGTTGGCCCTCTGTCTGACTTATAATGTTTTTAGAGATCCCCCCGCCCATAACAAGGCCTGTAAGCGTCATCCCTTCCTCTCCAGGCAACAGAGGTGAGCTCTTTGTGATGTCATGTCAGTTGCTCTCCACTTTCTCTGTGTAGGTAGGCCCACTGTCTGACTTATAATGTTTTTAGAGTCCCCCCCCTCCTTAACAACGCCTGTAAGCGGCATCCCTTCCTCTCCAGGCAACAGAGGTGAGCTCTTTGTGATGTCATGTCCGTTGCTCTCCACTTTCTCTTTGGAGGTTGGACCACTGTCTGACTTATAATGTTTTTAGAGTCCCCCCCCCTCCTTAACAACGCCTGCAAGCGGCATCCCTTCCTCTCCAGGCAACAGAGGTGAGCTCTTTGTGATGTCATGTCCGTTGCTCTCCACTTTCTCTGTGGAGGTTGGACCACTGTCTGACTTATAATGTTTTTAGAGTCCCCCCCCCCTCCTTAACAACGCCTGTAAGCGGCATCGCTTCCTCTCCAGGCAACAGAGGTGAGCTCTTTGTGATGTCATGTCCGTTGCTCTCCTTTTCTCTGTGGAGGTTGGACCACTGTCTGACTTATAATGTTTTTAGAGTCCCCCCCACTCCTTAACAACGCCTGTAAGCGGCATCCCTTCCTCTCCAGGCAACAGAGGTGAGCTCTTTGTGATGTCATGTCCGTTGCTCTCCTTTTCTCTGTGGAGGTTGGACCACTGTCTGACTTATAATGTTTTTAGAGTCCCCCCCCCCCTTAACAAGGCTTGTAAGCGGCATCCCTTCCTCTCCAGGCAACAGAGGTGAGCTCTTTGTGATGTCATGTCCGTTGCTCTCTACTTTCTCTGTGGAGGTAGGCCCACTGTCTGACTTATAATGTTTTTAGAGATCCCGCCCCCCTCATAACAAGGCCTGTAAGCGGCATGCCTTCCTCTCCAGGCAACAGAGGTGAGCTCTTTGTGATGTCATGTCCGTTGCTCTCCACTTTCTCTGTGGAGGTAGGCCCACTGTCTGACTTATAATGGTTTTAGTGATCCCGCCCCCCTCATAACAAGGCCTGTAAGCGGCATGCCTTCCTCTCCAGGCAACAGAGGTGAGCTCTTTGTGATGTCATGTCCGTTGCTCTCCACTTTCTCTGTGGAGGTAGGCCCACTGTCTGACTTATAATGTTTTTAGAGTCCCCCCCCCTCCTTAACAAGGCCTGTAAGCGGCATCCCTTCCTATCCAGGCAACAGAGGTGAGCTCTTTGTGATGTCATGTCCGTTGCTCTCCACTTTCTCTGCGGAGGTAAGCCCACTGTCAGACTTATAATGTTTTTAGAGTCCCCCCCCCTTCCTTAACAAGGCTTGTAAGCGGCATCCCTTCCTCTCCAGGCAACAGAGGTGAGCTCTTTGTGATGTCATGTCCGTTGCTCTCCACTTTCTCTGTGGAGGTAGGCCCACTGTCTGACTTATAATGTTTTTAGAGTCCCCCCCCCTCCTTAACAACGCCTGTAAGCGGCATCCCTTCCTCTCCAGGCAACAGAGGTGAGCTCTTTGTGATGTCATGTCCGTTGCTCTCCACTTTCTCTGTGTAGGTAGGCCCACTGTCTGACTTATAATGTTTTTAGAGTCCCCCCCCCTCCTTAACAACGCCTGTAAGCGGCATCCCTTCCTCTCCAAGCAACAGAGGTAAGCTCTTTGTGATGTCATGTACGTTGCTCTCCACTTTCTCTGTGTAGGTAGGCCCACTGTCTGACTTATAATGTTTTTAGAGTCCCCCCCCCCCTCCTTAACAAGGCCTGTAAGCGGCATCCCTTCCTCTCCAGGCAACAGAGGTGAGCTCTTTGTGATGTCATGTCCGTTGCTCTCCACTTTCTCTTTGGAGGTTGGACCACTGTCTGACTTATAATGTTTTTAGAGTCCCCCCCCCTCCTTAACAACGCCTGTAAGCGGCATCCCTTCCTCTCCAGGCAACAGAGGTGAGCTCTTTGTGATGTCATGTCCGTTGCTCTCCTTTTCTCTGTGGAGGTTGGACCACTGTCTGACTTATAATGTTTTTAGAGTCCCCCCCCCTCCTTAACAAGGCTTGTAAGCGGCATCCCTTCCTCTCCAGGCAACAGAGGTGAGCTCTTTGTGATGTCATGTCCGTTGCTCTCCACTTTCTCTGTGGAGGTAGGCCCACTGTCTGACTTATAATGGTTTTAGTGATCCCGCCCCCCTGATAACAAGGCCTGTAAGCGGCATGCCTTCCTCTCCAGGCAACAGAGGTGAGCTCTTTGTGATGTCATGTCCGTTGCTCTCCACTTTCTCTGTGGAGGTAGGCCCACTGTCTGACTTATAATGTTTTTAGAGTCCCCCCCCCCTCCTTAACAAGGCCTGCAAGCGGCATCCCTTCCTCTCCAGGCAACAGAGGTGAGCTCTTTGTGATGTCATGTCCGTTGCTCTCCACTTTCTCTGTGGAGGTAGGCCCACGGTCAGACTTATAATGTTTTTAGAGATCCCCCAGCCCATAACAAGGCCTGTAAGCATCATTCCTTCCTCTCCAGGCTACAGAGGTGAGCTCTTTGTGATGTCATGTCCGTTGCTCTCCACTTTCTCTGTGGAGGTTGGCCCTCTGTCTGACTTATAATGTTTTTAGAGATCCCCCCGCCCATAACAAGGCCTGTAAGCGTCATCCCTTCCTCTCCAGGCAACAGAGGTGAGCTCTTTGTGATGTCATGTCAGTTGCTCTCCACTTTCTCTGTGTAGGTAGGCCCACTGTCTGACTTATAATGTTTTTAGAGTCCCCCCCCTCCTTAACAACGCCTGTAAGCGGCATCCCTTCCTCTCCAGGCAACAGAGGTGAGCTCTTTGTGATGTCATGTCCGTTGCTCTCCACTTTCTCTTTGGAGGTTGGACCACTGTCTGACTTATAATGTTTTTAGAGTCCCCCCCCCTCCTTAACAACGCCTGCAAGCGGCATCCCTTCCTCTCCAGGCAACAGAGGTGAGCTCTTTGTGATGTCATGTCCGTTGCTCTCCACTTTCTCTGTGGAGGTTGGACCACTGTCTGACTTATAATGTTTTTAGAGTCCCCCCCCCTCCTTAACAACGCCTGTAAGCGGCATCGCTTCCTCTCCAGGCAACAGAGGTGAGCTCTTTGTGATGTCATGTCCGTTGCTCTCCTTTTCTCTGTGGAGGTTGGACCACTGTCTGACTTATAATGTTTTTAGAGTCCCCCCCCCTCCTTAACAAGGCTTGTAAGCGGCATCCCTTCCTCTCCAGGCAACAGAGGTGAGCTCTTTGTGATGTCATGTCCGTTGCTCTCCACTTTCTCTGTGGAGGTAGGCCCACTGTCTGACTTATAATGTTTTTAGAGATCCCGCCCCCCTCATAACAAGGCCTGTAAGCGGCATGCCTTCCTCTCCAGGCAACAGAGGTGAGCTCTTTGTGATGTCATGTCCGTTGCTCTCCACTTTCTCTGTGGAGGTTGGCCCACTGTCTGACTTATAATGTTTTTAGAGATCCCCCCGCCCATAACAAGGCCTGTAAGCGGCATCCCTTCCTCTCCAAGCAAAAGAGGTGAGCTCTTTGTGATGTCATGTCCGTTGCTCTCCACTTTCTCTGTGGAGGTTGGCCCACTGTCTGACTTATAATGTTTTTAGAGATCCCGCCCCCCTCATAACAAGGCCTGTAAGCGGCATCCCTTCCTCTCCAGGCAACAGAGGTGAGCTCTTTGTGATGTCACGTCCGTTGCTCACCACTTTCTCTGTGGAGGTAGGCCCACTGTCTGACTTATAATGTTTTTAGAGTCCCCCCCCCTCCTTAACAACGCCTGTAAGCGGCATCCCTTCCTCTCCAAGCAACAGAGGTAAGCTCTTTGTGATGTCATGTACGTTGCTCTCCACTTTCTCTGTGTATGTAGGCCCACTGTCTGACTTATAATGTTTTTAGAGTCCCCCCCCCCTCCTTAACAAGGCCTGTAAGCGGCATCCCTTCCTCTCCAGGCAACAGAAGTGAGCTCTTTGTGATGTCATGTCCGTTGCTCTCCGCTTTCTCTTTGGAGGTTGGACCACTGTCTGACTTATAATGTTTTTAGAGTCCCCCCCCCTCCTCAACAACGCCTGTAAGCGCCATCCCTTCCTCTCCAGGCAACAGAGGTGAGCTCTTTGTGATGTCATGTCCATTGCTCTCCTTTTCTCTGTGGAGGTTGGACCACTGTCTGACTTATAATGTTTTTAGAGTCCCCCCCCCCTCCTTAACAACGCCTGTAAGCGGCATCGCTTCCTCTCCAGGCAACAGAGGTGAGCTCTTTGTGATGTCATGTCCGTTGCTCTCCTTTTCTCTGTGGAGGTTGGACCACTGTCTGACTTATAATGTTTTTAGAGTCCCCCCCCCTCCTTAACAAGGCTTGTAAGCGGCATCCCTTCCTCTCCAGGCAACAGAGGTGAGCTCTTTGTGATGTCATGTCCGTTGCTCTCCACTTTCTCTGTGGAGGTAGGCCCACTGTCTGACTCATAATGTTTTTAGAGATCCCGCCCCCCTCATAACAAGGCCTGTAAGCGGCATGCCTTCCTCTCCAGGCAACAGAGGTGAGCTCTTTGTGATGTCATGTCCGTTGCTCTCCACTTTCTCTGTGGAGGTTGGCCCACTGTCTGACTTATAATGTTTTTAGAGATCCCCCCGCCCATAACAAGGCCTGTAAGCGGCATCCCTTCCTCTCCAAGCAAAAGAGGTGAGCTCTTTGTGATGTCATGTCCGTTGCTCTCCACTTTCTCTGTGGAGGTTGGCCCACTGTCTGACTTATAATGTTTTTAGAGATCCCGCCCCCCTCATAACAAGGCCTGTAAGCGGCATCCCTTCCTCTCCAGGCAACAGAGGTGAGCTCTTTGTGATGTCATGTCCGTTGCTCACCACTTTCTCTGTGGAGGTAGGCCCACTGTCTGACTTATAATGTTTTTAGAGTCCCCCCCCCTCCTTAACAACGCCTGTAAGCGGCATCCCTTCCTCTCCAAGCAACAGAGGTAAGCTCTTTGTGATGTCATGTACGTTGCTCTCCACTTTCTCTGTGTATGTAGGCCCACTGTCTGACTTATAATGTTTTTAGAGTCCCCCCCCCTCCTTAACAAGGCCTGTAAGCGGCATCCCTTCCTCTCCAGGCAACAGAAGTGAGCTCTTTGTGATGTCATGTCCGTTGCTCTCCACTTTCTCTTTGGAGGTTGGACCACTGTCTGACTTATAATGTTTTTAGAGTCCCCCCCCCTCCTCAACAACGCCTGTAAGCGCCATCCCTTCCTCTCCAGGCAACAGAGGTGAGCTCTTTGTGATGTCATGTCCATTGCTCTCCACTTTCTCTGTGGAGGTTGGACCACTGTCTGACTTATAATGTTTTTAGAGTCCCCCCCCCTCCTTAACAACGCCTGTAAGCTGCATCCCTTCCTCTCCAGGCAACAGAGGTGAGCTCTTTGTGATGTCATGTCCGTTGCTCTCCTTTTCTCTGTGGAGGTTGGACCACTGTCTGACTTATAATGTTTTTAGAGTCCCCCCCCCTCCTTAACAAGGCTTGTAAGCGGCATCCCTTCCTCTCCAGGCAACAGAGGTGAGCTCTTTGTGATGTCATGTCCGTTGCTCTCCACTTTCTCTGTGGAGGTAGGCCCACTGTCTGACTTATAATGTTTTTAGAGATTCCGCCCCCCTCATAACAAGGCATGTAAGCGGCATGCCTTCCTCTCCAGGCAACAGAGGTTAGCTCTTTGTGATGTCATGTCCGTTGCTCTCCACTTTCTCTGTGGAAGTAGGCCCACTGTCAGACTTATAATGTTTTTAGAGTCCCCCACCCCCTCCTTAACAAGGCTTGTAAGCGGCATCCCTTCCTCTCCAGGCAACAGAGGTGAGCTCTTTGTGATGTCATGTCCGTTGCTCTCCACTTTCTCTGTGGAGGTAGGCCCACTGTCTGACTTATAATGTTTTTAGAGATCCCGCCCCCCTCATAACAAGGCCTGTAAGCGGCATGCCTTCCTCTCCAGGCAGCAGAGGTGAGCTCTTTGTGATGTCATGTCCGTTGCACTCCACTTTCTCTTTGGAGGTTGGACCACTGTCTGACTTATAATGTTTTTAGAGTCCCCCCCCCTCCTCAACAACGCCTGTAAGCGCCATCCCTTCCTCTCCAGGCAACAGAGGTGAGCTCTTTGTGATGTCATGTCCGTTGCTCTCCACTTTCTCTGTGGAGGTTGGACCACTGTCTGACTTATAATGTTTTTAGAGTCCCCCCCCCTCCTTAACAACGCCTGTAAGCTGCATCCCTTCCTCTCCAGGCAACAGAGGTGAGCTCTTTGTGATGTCATGTCCGTTGCTCTCCTTTTCTCTGTGGAGGTTGGACCACTGTCTGACTTATAACGTTTTTAGAGTCCCCCCCCCCTCCTTAACAAGGCTTGTAAGCGGCATCCCTTCCTCTCCAGGCAACAGAGGTGAGCTCTTTGTGATGTCATGTCCGTTGCTCTCCACTTTCTCTGTGGAGGTAGGCCCACTGTCTGACTTATAATGTTTTTAGAGATCCCGCCCCCCTCATAACAAGGCCTGTAAGCAGCATGCCTTCCTTTCCAGGCAACAGAGGTGAGCTCTTTGTGATGTCATGTCCGTTGCTCTCCACTGTCTCTGTGGAGGTAGGCCCACTGTCTGACTTATAATGTTTTTAGAGATCCCGCCCCCCTCATAACAAGGCCTGTAAGCAGCATCCCTTCCTCTCCAGGCAACAGAGGTGAGCTCTTTCTGATGTCATGTCCGTTGCTCTCCACTTTCTCTGTGGAGGTTGGCCCACTATCTGACTTATAATGTTTTTAGAGATCCCACCCCCCATAACAAGGCCTGTAAGCAGCATCCCTTCCTCTCCAGGCAACAGAGGTGAGCTCTTTCTGATGTCATGTCCGTTGCTCTCCACTTTCTCTGTGGAGGTAGGCCCACTGTCTGACTTATAATGTTTTTAGAGTCCCCCCCCCCCTTAACAACGCCTGTAAGCGGCATCCCTTCCTCTCCAAGCAACAGAGGTGAGCTCTTTGTGATGTCATGTCCGTTGCTCTCCACTTTCTCTGTGTAGGTAGGCCCACTATCTGACTTATAATGTTTTTAGAGTCCCCCCCCCCTCCTTAACAAGGCCTGTAAGCGGCATCCCTTCCTCTCCAGGCAACAGAGGTGAGCTCTTTGTGATGTCATGTCCGTTGCTCTCCACTTTCTCTGTGGAGGTTGGACCACTGTCTGACTTATAATGTTTTTAGAGTCCCCCCCCCCTCCTTAACAACGCCTGTAAGCGGCATCGCTTCCTCTCCAGGCAACAGAGGTGAGCTCTTTGTGATGTCATGTCCGTTGCTCTCCTTTTCTCTGTGGAGGTTGGACCACTGTCTGACTTATAATGTTTTTAGAGTCCCCCCCCCTCCTTAACAAGGCTTGTAAGCGGCATCCCTTCCTCTCCAGGCAACAGAGGTGAGCTCTTTGTGATGTCATGTCCGTTGCTCTCCACTTTCTCTGTGGAGGTAGGCCCACTGTCTGACTTATAATGTTTTTAGAGATCCCGCCCCCCTCATAACAAGGCCTGTAAGCGGCATGCCTTCCTCTCCAGGCAACAGAGGTGAGCTCTTTGTGATGTCATGTCCGTTGCTCTCCACTTTCTCTGTGGAGGTTGGACCACTTTCTGACTTATAATGTTTTTAGAGTCCCCCCCCCTCCTTAACAACGCCTGTAAGCGGCATCCCTTCCTCTCCAGGCAACAGAGGTGAGCTCTTTGTGATGTCATGTCCGTTGCTCTCCACTTTCTCTGTGGAAGTAGGCCCACTGTCAGACTTATAATGTTTTTAGAGTCCCCCACCCCCTCCTTAACAAGGCTTGTAAGCGGCATCCCTTCCTCTCCAGGCAACAGAGGTGAGCTCTTTGTGATGTCATGTCCATTGCTCTCCACCTTCTCTGTGGAGGTAGGCCCACTGTCTGACTTATAATGTTTTTAGAGATCCCGCCCCCCTCATAACAAGGCCTGTAAGCGGCATGCCTTCCTCTCCAGGCAACAGAGGTGAGCTCTTTGTGATGTCATGTCCGTTGCTCTCCACTTTCTCTGTGGAGGTTGGACCACTGTCTGACTTATAATGTTTTTAGAGTCCCCACCCCTCCTTAACAACGCCTGTAAGCTGCATCCCTTCCTCTCCAGGCAACAGAGGTGAGCTCTTTGTGATGTCATGTCCGTTGCTCTCCTTTTCTCTGTGGAGGTTGGACCACTGTCTGACTTATAATGTTTTTAGAGTCCCCCCCCCTCCTTAACAAGGCTTGTAAGCGGCATCCCTTCCTCTCCAGGCAACAGAGGTGAGCTCTTTGTGATGTCATGTCCGTTGCTCTCCACTTTCTCTGTGGAGGTAGGCCCACTGTCTGACTTATAATGTTTTTAGAGATCCCGCCCCCCTCATAACAAGGCCTGTAAGCAGCATGCCTTCCTTTCCAGGCAACAGAGGTGAGCTCTTTGTGATGTCATGTCCGTTGCTCTCCACTTTCTCTGTGGAGGTAGGCCCACTGTCTGACTTATAATGTTTTTAGAGATCCCGCCCCCCTCAAAACAAGGCCTGTAAGCAGCATCCCTTCCTCTCCAGGCAACAGAGGTGAGCTCTTTCTGATGTCATGTCCGTTGCTCTCCACTTTTTCTGTGGAGGTTGGCCCACTGTCTGACTTATAATGTTTTTAGAGATCCCACCCCCCATAACAAGGCCTGTAAGCAGCATCCCTTCCTCTCCAGGCAACAGAGGTGAGCTCTTTCTGATGTCATGTCCGTTGCTCTCCACTTTCTCTGTGGAGGTAGGCCCACTGTCTGACTTATAATGTTTTTAGAGTCCCCCCCCTTAACAACGCCTGTAAGCGGCATCCCTTCCTCTCCAAGCAACAGAGGTGAGCTCTTTGTGATGTCATGTCCGTTGCTCTCCACTTTCTCTGTGTAGGTAGGCCCACTATCTGACTTATAATGTTTTTAGAGTCCCCCCCCCCCCTCCTTAACAAGGCCTGTAAGCGGCATCCCTTCCTCTCCAGGCAACAGAGGTGAGCTCTTTGTGATGTCATGTCCGTTGCTCTCCACTTTCTCTTTGGACGTTGGACCACTGTCTGACTTATAATGTTTTTAGAGTCCCCCCCCCGTCCTCAACAACGCCTGTAAGCGGCATCCCTTCCTCTCCAGGCAACAGAGGTGAGCTCTTTGTGATGTCATGTCCGTTGCTCTCCACTTTCTCTGTGGAGGTTGGACCACTGTCTGACTTATAATGTTTTTAGAGTCCCCCCCCCTCCTTAACAACGCCTGTAAGCGGCATCGCTTCCTCTCCAGGCAACAGAGGTGAGCTCTTTGTGATGTCATGTCCGTTGCTCTCCTTTTCTCTGTGGAGGTTGGACCACTGTCTGACTTATAATGTTTTTAGAGTCCCCCCCCTCCTTAACAAGGCTTGTAAGCGGCATCCCTTCCTCTCCAGGCAACAGAGGTGAGCTCTTTGTGATGTCATGTCCGTTGCTCTCCACTTTCTCTGTGGAGGTAGGCCCACTGTCTGACTTATAATGTTTTTAGAGATCCCGCCCCCCTCATAACAAGGCCTGTAAGCGGCATGCCTTCCTCTCCAGGCAACAGAGGTGAGCTCTTTGTGATGTCATGTCCGTTGCTCTCCACTTTCTCTGTGGAGGTTGGACCACTTTCTGACTTATAATGTTTTTAGAGTCCCCCCCCCTCCTTAACAACGCCTGTAAGCGGCATCCCTTCCTCTCCAGGCAACAGAGGTGAGCTCTTTGTGATGTCATGTCCGTTGCTCTCCACTTTCTCTGTGGAGGTTGGACCACTGTCTGACTTATAATGTTTTTAGAGTCCCCCCCCCTCCTTAACAACGCCTGTAAGCGGCATCGCTTCCTCTCCAGGCAACAGAGGTGAGCTCTTTGTGATGTCATGTCCGTTGCTCTCCTTTTCTCTGTGGAGGTTGGACCACTGTCTGACTTATAATGTTTTTAGAGTCCCCCCCCTCCTTAACAAGGCTTGTAAGCGGCATCCCTTCCTCTCCAGGCAACAGAGGTGAGCTCTTTGTGATGTCATGTCCGTTGCTCTCCACTTTCTCTGTGGAGGTAGGCCCACTGTCTGACTTATAATGTTTTTAGAGATCCCGCCCCCCTCATAACAAGGCCTGTAAGCGGCATGCCTTCCTCTCCAGGCAACAGAGGTGAGCTCTTTGTGATGTCATGTCCGTTGCTCTCCACTTTCTCTGTGGAGGTTGGACCACTTTCTGACTTATAATGTTTTTAGAGTCCCCCCCCCTCCTTAACAACGCCTGTAAGCGGCATCCCTTCCTCTCCAGGCAACAGAGGTGAGCTCTTTGTGATGTCATGTCCGTTGCTCTCCTTTTCTCTGTGGAGGTTGGACCACTGTCTGACTTATAATGTTTTTAGGGTCCCCCCCCCCTCCTTAACAAGGCTTGTAAGCGGCATCTCTTCCTCTCCAGGCAACAGAGGTGAGCTCTTTGTGATGTCATGTCCGTTGCTCTCCACTTTCTCTGTGGAGGTAGGCCCACTGTCTGACTTATAATGTTTTTAGAGATCCCGCCCCCCTCATAACAAGGCCTGTAAGCGGCATGCCTTCCTCTCCAGGCAACAGAGGTTAGCTCTTTGTGATGTCATGTCCGTTGCTCTCCACTTTCTCTGTGGAGGTAGGCCCACTGTCAGACTTATAATGTTTTTAGAGTCCCCCACCCCCTCCTTAACAAGGCTTGTAAGCGGCATCCCTTCCTCTCCATGCAACAGAGGTGAGCTCTTTGTGATGTCATGTCCGTTGCTCTCCACTTTCTCTGTGGAGGTAGGCCCACTGTCTGACTTATAATGTTTTTAGAGATCCCGCCCCCCTCATAACAAGGCCTGTAAGCGGCATGCCTTCCTCTCCAGGCAGCAGAGGTGAGCTCTTTGTGATGTCATGTCCGTTGCACTCCACTTTCTCTGTGGAGGTTGGACCACTTTCTGACTTATAATGTTTTTACAGTCCCCCCCCCCCCTCCTTAACAACGCCTGTAAGCGGCATCCCTTCCTCTCCAGGCAACAGAGGTGAGCTCTTTGTGATGTCATGTCCGTTGCTCTCCTTTTCTCTGTGGAGGTTGGACCACTGTCTGACTTATAATGTTTTTAGGGTCCCCCCCCCTCCTTAACAAGGCTTGTAAGCGGCATCCCTTCCTCTCCAGGCAACAGAGGTGAGCTCTTTGTGATGTCATGTCCGTTGCTCTCCACTTTCTCTGTGGAGGTAGGACCACTGTATGACTTATAATGTTTTTAGAGATTCCGCCCCCCTCATAACAAGGCCTGTAAGCGGCATGCCTTCCTCTCCAGGCAACAGAGGTTAGCTCTTTGTGATGTCATGTCCGTTGCTCTCCACTTTCTCTGTGGAAGTAGGCCCACTGTCAGACTTATAATGTTTTTAGAGTCCCCCACCCCCTCCTTAACAAGGCTTGTAAGCGGCATCCCTTCCTCTCCATGCAACAGAGGTGAGCTCTTTGTGATGTCATGTCCGTTGCTCTCCACTTTCTCTGTGGAGGTAGGCCCACTGTCTGACTTATAATGTTTTTAGAGATCCCGCCCCCCTCATAACAAGGCCTGTAAGCGGCATGCCTTCCTCTCCAGGCAGCAGAGGTGAGCTCTTTGTGATGTCATGTCCGTTGCACTCCACTTTCTCTTTGGAGGTTGGACCACTGTCTGACTTATAATGTTTTTAGAGTCCCCCCCCCCTTAACAACGCCTGTAAGCGGCATCCCGTCCTCTCCAGGCAACAGAGGTGAGCTCTTTGTGATGTCATGTCCGTTGCTCTCCTTTTCTCTGTGGAGGTTGGACCACTGTCTGACTTATAATGTTTTTAGAGTCCCCCCCCCTCCTTAACAAGGCTTGTAAGCGGCATCCCTTCCTCTCCAGGCAACAGAGGTGAGCTCTTTGTGATGTCATGTCCGTTGCTCTCTACTTTCTCTGTGGAGGTAGGCCCACTGTCTGACTTATAATGTTTTTAGAGATTCCGCCCCCCTCATAACAAGGCCTGTAAGCGGCATGCCTTCCTCTCCAGGCAACAGAGGTTAGCTCTTTGTGATGTCATGTCCGTTGCTCTCCACTTTCTCTGTGGAAGTAGGCCCACTGTCAGACTTATAATGTTTTTAGAGTCCCCCACCCCCTCCTTAACAAGGCTTGTAAGCGGCATCCCTTCCTCTCCATGCAACAGAGGTGAGCTCTTTGTGATGTCATGTCCGTTGCTCTCCACTTTCTCTGTGGAGGTAGGCCCACTGTCTGACTTATAATGTTTTTAGAGATCCCGCCCCCCTCATAACAAGGCCTGTAAGCGGCATGCCTTCCTCTCCAGGCAGCAGAGGTGAGCTCTTTGTGATGTCATGTCCGTTGCACTCCACTTTCTCTTTGGAGGTTGGACCACTGTCTGACTTATAATGTTTTTAGAGTCCCCCCCCTTAACAACGCCTGTAAGCGGCATCCCGTCCTCTCCAGGCAACAGAGGTGAGCTCTTTGTGATGTCATGTCCGTTGCTCTCCTTTTCTCTGTGGAGGTTGGACCACTGTCTGACTTATAATGTTTTTAGAGTCCCCCCCCCTCCTTAACAAGGCTTGTAAGCGGCATCCCTTCCTCTCCAGGCAACAGAGGTGAGCTCTTTGTGATGTCATGTACGTTGCTCTCTACTTTCTCTGTGGAGGTAGGCCCACTGTCTGACTTATAATGTTTTTAGAGATCCCGCCCCCCTCATAACAAGGCCTGTAAGCGGCATGCCTTCCTCTCCAGGCAACAGAGGTGAGCTCTTTGTGATGTCATGTCCGTTGCTCTCCACTTTCTCTGTGGAGGTTGGACCACTTTCTGACTTATAATGTTTTTAGAGTCCCCCCCCCCTCCTTAACAACGCCTGTAAGCGGCATCCCTTCCTCTCCAGGCAACAGAGGTGAGCTCTTTGTGATGTCATGTCCGTTGCTCTCCTTTTCTCTGTGGAGGTTGGACCACTGTCTGACTTATAATGTTTTTAGGGTCCCCCCCCCTCCTTAACAAGGCTTGTAAGCGGCATCCCTTCCTCTCCAGGCAACAGAGGTGAGCTCTTTGTGATGTCATGTCCGTTGCTCTCCACTTTCTCTGTGGAGGTAGGCCCACTGTCTGACTTATAATGTTTTTAGAGATTCCGCCCCCCTCATAACAAGGCCTGTAAGCGGCATGCCTTCCTCTCCAGGCAACAGAGGTTAGCTCTTTGTGATGTCATGTCCGTTGCTCTCCACTTTCTCTGTGGAAGTAGGCCCACTGTCAGACTTATAATGTTTTTAGAGTCCCCCACCCCCTCCTTAACAAGGCTTGTAAGCGGCATCCCTTCCTCTCCATGCAACAGAGGTGAGCTCTTTGTGATGTCATGTCCGTTGCTCTCCACTTTCTCTGTGGAGGTAGGCCCACTGTCTGACTTATAATGTTTTTAGAGATCCCGCCCCCCTCATAACAAGGCCTGTAAGCGGCATCCCGTCCTCTCCAGGCAGCAGAGGTGAGCTCTTTGTGATGTCATGTCCGTTGCTCTCCTTTTCTCTGTGGAGGTTGGACCACTGTCTGACTTATAATGTTTTTAGAGTCCCCCCCCCCCTCCTTAACAAGGCTTGTAAGCGGCATCCCTTCCTCTCCAGGCAACAGAGGTGAGCTCTTTGTGATGTCATGTCCGTTGCTCTCTACTTTCTCTGTGGAGGTAGGCCCACTGTCTGACTTATAATGTTTTTAGAGATCCCGCCCCCCTCATAACAAGGCCTGTAAGCGGCATGCCTTCCTCTCCAGGCAACAGAGGTGAGCTCTTTGTGATGTCATGTCCGTTGCTCTCCACTTTCTCTGTGGAAGTAGGCCCACTGTCAGACTTATAATGTTTTTAGAGTCCCCCACCCCCTCCTTAACAAGGCTTGTAAGCGGCATCCCTTCCTCTCCATGCCACAGAGGTGAGCTCTTTGTGATGTCATGTCCGTTGCTCTCCACTTTCTCTGTGGAGGTAGGCCCACTGTCTGACTTATAATGTTTTTAGAGATCCCGCCCCCCTCATAACAAGGCCTGTAAGCCGCATGCCTTCCTCTCCAGGCAGCAGAGGTGAGCTCTTTGTGATGTCATGTCCGTTGCACTCCACTTTCTCTTTCGAGGTTGGACCACTGTCTGACTTATAATGTTTTTAGAGTCCCCCCCCCTTAACAACGCCTGTAAGCGGCATCCCTTCCTCTCCAGGCAACAGAGGTGAGCTCTTTGTGATGTCATGTCCGTTGCTCTCCTTTTCTCTGTGGAGGTTGGACCACTGTCTGACTTATAATGTTTTTAGAGATCCCCCCCCCCTCCTTAACAAGGCTTGTAAGCGGCATCACTTCCTCTCCAGGCAACAGAGGTGAGCTCTTTGTGATGTCATGTCCGTTGCTCTCTACTTTCTCTGTGGAGGTATTCCCACTGTTTGACTTATAATGTTTTTAGAGATCCCGCCCCCCTCATAACAAGGCCTGTAAGCGGCATGCCTTCCTCTCCAGGCAACAGAGGTGAGCTCTTTGTGATGTCATGTCCGTTGCTCTCCACTTTCTCTGTGGAGGTAGGCCCACTGTCTGACTTATAATGGTTTTAGTGATCCCGCCCCCCTCATAACAAGGCCTGTAAGCGGCATGCCTTCCTCTCCAGGCAACAGAGGTGAGCTCTTTGTAATGTCATGTCCGTTGCTCTCCACTTTCTCTGTGGAGGTTGGCCCACTGTCTGACTTATAATGTTTTTAGAGTCCCCCCCCCCTCCTCAACAACGCCTGTAAGCGCCATCCCTTCCTCTCCAGGCAACAGAGGTGAGCTCTTTGTGATGTCATGTCCGTTGCTCTCCACTTTCTCTGTGGAGGTTGGACCACTGTCTGACTTATAATGTTTTTAGAGTCCCCCCCCTCCTTAACAACGCCTGTAAGCTGCATCCCTTCCTCTCCAGGCAACAGAGGTGAGCTCTTTGTGATGTCATGTCCGTTGCTCTCCTTTTCTCTGTGGAGGTTGGACCACTGTCTGACTTATAATGTTTTTAGAGTCCCCCCCCCTCCTTAACAAGGCTTGTAAGCGGCATCCCTTCCACTCCAGGCAACAGAGGTGAGCTCTTTGTGATGTCATGTCCGTTGCTCTCCACTTTCTCTGTGGAGGTAGGCCCACTGTCTGACTTATAATGTTTTTAGAGATCCCGCCCCCCTCATAACAAGGCCTGTAAGCAGCATGCCTTCCTTTCCAGGCAACAGAGGTGAGCTCTTTGTGATGTCATGTCCGTTGCTCTCCACTTTCTCTGTGGAGGTAGGCCCACTGTCTGACTTATAATGTTTTTAGAGATCCCGCCCCCCTCATAACAAGGCCTGTAAGCAGCATCCCTTCCTCTCCAGGCAACAGAGGTGAGCTCTTTCTGATGTCATGTCCGTTGCTCTCCACTTTCTCTGTGGAGGTTGGCCCACTGTCTGACTTATAATGTTTTTAGAGATCCCCCCCCCATAACAAGGCCTGTAAGCAGCATCCCTTCCTCTCCAGGCAACAGAGGTGAGCTCTTTCTGATGTCATGTCCGTTGCTTTCCACTTTCTCTGTGGAGGTAGGCCCACTGTCTGACTTATAATGTTTTTAGAGTCCCCCCCCCTCCTTAACAACGCCTGTAAGCGGCATCCTTTCCTCTCTAAGCAACAGAGGTGAGCTCTTTGTGATGTCATGTCCGTTGCTCTCCACTTTCTCTGTGTAGGTAGGCCCACTATCTGACTTATAATGTTTTTAGAGTCCCCCCCCCCTCCTTAACAAGGCCTGTAAGAGGCATCCCTTCCTCTCCAGGCAACAGAGGTGAGCTCTTTGTGATGTCATGTCCGTTGCTCTCCACTTTCTCTTTGGAGGTTGGACCACTGTCTGACTTATAATGTTTTTAGAGTCCCCCCCCCCCGTCCTTAACAACGCCTGTAAGCGGCATCCCTTCCTCTCCAGGCAACAGAGGTGAGCTCTTTGTGATGTCATGTCCGTTGCTCTCCACTTTCTCTGTGGAGGTTGGACCACTGTCTGACTTATAATGTTTTTAGAGTCCCCCCCCCTCCTTAACAACGCCTGTAAGCGGCATCGCTTCCTCTCCAGGCAACAGAGGTGAGCTCTTTGTGATGTCATGTCCGTTGCTCTCCTTTTCTCTGTGGAGGTGTGACCACTGTCTGACTTATAATGTTTTTAGAGTCCCCCCCCTCCTTAACAAGGCTTGTAAGCGGCATCCCTTCCTCTCCAGGCAACAGAGCTGAGCTCTTTGTGATGTCATGTCCGTTGCTCTCCACTTTCTCTGTGGAGGTAGGCCCACTGTCTGACTTATAATGTTTTTAGAGATCCCGCCCCCCTCATAACAAGGCCTGTAAGCGGCATGCCTTCCTCTCCAGGCAACAGAGGTGAGCTCTTTGTGATGTCATGTCCGTTGCTCTCCACTTTCTCTGTGGAGGTTGGACCACTTTCTGACTTATAATGTTTTTAGAGTCCCCCCCCCTCCTTAACAACGCCTGTAAGCGGCATCCCTTCCTCTCCTGGCAACAGAGGTGAGCTCTTTGTGATGTCATGTCCGTTGCTCTCCTTTTCTCTGTGGAGGTTGGACCACTGTCTGACTTATAATGTTTTTATGGTCCCCCCCCCTCCTTAACAAGGCTTGTAAGCAGCATCCCTTCCTCTCCAGGCAACAGAGGTGAGCTCTTTGTGATGTCATGTCCGTTGCTCTCCACTTTCTCTGTGGAGGTAGGCCCACTGTCTGACTTATAATGTTTTTAGAGATCCCGCCCCCCTCATAACAAGGCCTGTAAGCGGCATGCCTTCCTCTCCAGGAAGCAGAGGTGAGCTCTTTGTGATGTCATGTCCGTTGCACTCCACTTTCTCTTTGGAGGTTGGACCACTGTCTGACTTATAATGTTTTTAGAGTCCCCCCCCCTTAACAACGCCTGTAAGCGGCATCCCTTCCTCTCCAGGCAACAGAGGTGAGCTCTTTGTGATGTCATGTCCGTTGCTCTCCTTTTCTCTGTGGAGGTTGGACCACTGTCTGACTTATAATGTTTTTAGAGTCCCCCCCCCCCCCTTAACAAGGCTTGTAAGTGGCATCCATTCCTCTCCAGGCAACAGAGGTGAGCTCTTTGTGATGTCATGTCCGTTGCTCTCTACTTTCTCTGTGGAGGTAAGCCCACTGTCAGACTTATAATGTTTTTAGAGTCCCCCCCCCTCCTTAACAAGGCTTGTAAGCGGCATCCCTTCCTCTCCAGGCAACAGAGGTGAGCCCTTTGTGATGTCATGTCCGTTGCTCTCCAATTTCTCTGTGGAGGTAAGCCCACTGTCAGACTTATAATGTTTTTAGAGTCCCCCCCCCTCCTTAACAAGGCCTGTAAGCGGCATCCCTTCCTATCCAGGCAACAGATGTGAGCTCTTTGTGATGTCATGTCCGTTGCTCTCCACTTTCTCTGCGGAGGTAAGCCCACTGTCAGAATTATAATGTTTTTAGAGTCCCCCCCCCTCCTTAACAAGGCTTGTAAGCGGCATCCCTTCCTCTCCAGGCAACAGAGGTGAGCTCTTTGTGATGTCATGTCCGTTGCTCTCCACTTTCTCTGTGGAGGTAGGCCCACTGTCTGACTTATAATGTTTTTAGAGTCCCCCCCCCTCCTTAACAACGCCTGTAAGCGGCATCCCTTCCTCTCCAGGCAACAGAGGTGAGCTCTTTGTGATGTCATGTCCGTTGCTCTCCACTTTCTCTGTGGAGGTAGGCCCACTGTCTGACTTATAATGTTTTTAGAGATCCCGCCCCCCTCATAACAAGGCCTGTAAGCGGCATGCCTTCCTCTCCAGGCAACAGAGGTTAGCTCTTTGTGATGTCATGTCCGTTGCTCTCCACTTTCTCTGTGGAAGTAGGCCCACTGTCAGACTTATAATGTTTTTAGAGTCCCCCGCCCCCTCCTTAACAAGGCTTGTAAGCGGCATCCCTTCCTCTCCAGGCAACAGAGGTGAGCTCTTTGTGATGTCATGTCCGTTGCTCTCTACTTTCTCTGTGGAGGTAGGCCCACTGTCTGACTTATAATGTTTTCAGAGATCCCGCCCCCCTCATAACAAGGCCTGTAAGCGGCATGCCTTCCTCTCCAGGCAACAGAGGTGAGCTCTTTGAGATGTCATGTCCGTTGCTCTCCACTTTCTCTGTGGAGGTAGGCCCACTGTCTGACTTATAATGGTTTTAGTGATCCCGCCCCCCTCATAACAAGGCCTGTAAGCGGCATGCCTTCCTCTCCAGGCAACAGAGGTGAGCTCTTTGTGATGTCATGTCCGTTGCTCTCCACTTTCTCTGTGGAGGTTGGACCACTGTCTGACTTATAATGTTTTTAGAGTCCCCCCCTCCTTAACAAGGCCTGTAAGCGGCATCCCTTCCTATCCAGGCAACAGAGGTGAGCTCTTTGTGATGTCATGTCCGTTGCTCTCCACTTTCTCTGCGGAGGAAAGCCCACTGTCAGACTTATAATGTTTTTAGAGTCCCCCCCCCCCTCCTTAACAAGGCTTGTAAGCGGCATCCCTTCCTCTCCAGGCAACAGAGGTGAGCTCTTTGTGATGTCATGTCCGTTGCTCTCCACTTTCTCTGTGGAGGTAGGCCCACTGTCTGACTTATAATGTTTTTAGAGTCCCCCCCCTCCTTAACAACGCCTGTAAGCGGCATCCCTTCCTCTCCAGGCAACAGAGGTGAGCTCTTTGTGATGTCATGTCCGTTGCTCTCCACTTTCTCTGTGGAGGTTGGACCACTGTCTGACTTATAATGTTTTTAGAGTCCCCCCCCTCCTTAACAACGCCTGTAAGCGGCATCGCTTCCTCTCCAGGCAACAGAGGTGAGCTCTTTGTGATGTCATGTCCGTTGCTCTCCTTTTCTCTGTGGAGGTTGGACCACTGTCTGACTTATAATGTTTTTAGAGTCCCCCCCCTCCTTAACAAGGCTTGTAAGCGGCATCCCTTCTTCTCCAGGCAACAGAGGTGAGCTCTTTGTGATGTCATGTCCGTTGCTCTCCACTTTCTCTGTGGAGGTTGGACCACTGTCTGACTTATAATGTTTTTAGAGTCCCCCCCCTCCTTAACAACGCCTGTAAGCTGCATCCCTTCCTCTCCAGGCAACAGAGGTGAGCTCTTTGTGATGTCATGTCCGTTGCTCTCCTTTTCTCTGTGGAGGTTGGACCACTGTCTGACTTATAATGTTTTTAGAGTCCCCCCCCCTCCTTAACAAGGCTTGTAAGCGGCATCCCTTCCACTCCAGGCAACAGAGGTGAGCTCTTTGTGATGTCATGTCCGTTGCTCTCCACTTTCTCTGTGGAGGTAGGCCCACTGTCTGACTTATAATGTTTTTAGAGATCCCGCCCCCCTCATAACAAGGCCTGTAAGCAGCATGCCTTCCTTTCCAGGCAACAGAGGTGAGCTCTTTGTGATGTCATGTCCGTTGCTCTCCACTTTCTCTGTGGAGGTAGGCCCACTGTCTGACTTATAATGTTTTTAGAGATCCCGCCCCCCTCATAACAAGGCCTGTAAGCTGCATCCCTTCCTCTCCAGGCAACAGAGGTGAGCTCTTTCTGATGTCATGTCCGTTGCTCTCCACTTTCTCTGTGGAGGTTGGCCCACTGTCTGACTTATAATGTTTTTAGAGATCCCCCCCCCATAACAAGGCCTGTAAGCAGCATCCCTTCCTCTCCAGGCAACAGAGGTGAGCTCTTTCTGATGTCATGTCCGTTGCTTTCCACTTTCTCTGTGGAGGTAGGCCCACTGTCTGACTTATAATGTTTTTAGAGTCCCCCCCCCTCCTTAACAACGCCTGTAAGCGGCATCCTTTCCTCTCTAAGCAACAGAGGTGAGCTCTTTGTGATGTCATGTACGTTGCTCTCCACTTTCTCTGTGTAGGTAGGCCCACTATCTGACTTATAATGTTTTTAGAGTCCCCCCCCCCTCCTTAACAAGGCCTGTAAGCGGCATCCCTTCCTCTCCAGGCAACAGAGGTGAGCTCTTTGTGATGTCATGTCCGTTGCTCTCCACTTTCTCTTTGGAGGTTGGACCACTGTCTGACTTATAATGTTTTTAGAGTCCCCCCCCCGTCCTTAACAACGCCTGTAAGCGGCATCCCTTCCTCTCCAGGCAACAGAGGTGAGCTCTTTGTGATGTCATGTCCGTTGCTCTCCACTTTCTCTGTGGAGGTTGGACCACTGTCTGACTTATAATGTTTTTAGAGTCCCCCCCCCCTCCTTAACAACGCCTGTAAGCGGCATCGCTTCCTCTCCAGGCAACAGAGGTGAGCTCTTTGTGATGTCATGTCCGTTGCTCTCCTTTTCTCTGTGGAGGTGTGACCACTGTCTGACTTATAATGTTTTTAGAGTCCCCCCCCTCCTTAACAAGGCTTGTAAGCGGCATCCCTTCCTCTCCAGGCAACAGAGCTGAGCTCTTTGTGATGTCATGTCCGTTGCTCTCCACTTTCTCTGTGGAGGTAGGCCCACTGTCTGACTTATAATGTTTTTAGAGATCCCGCCCCCCTCATAACAAGGCCTGTAAGCGGCATGCCTTCCTCTCCAGGCAACAGAGGTGAGCTCTTTGTGATGTCATGTCCGTTGCTCTCCACTTTCTCTGTGGAGGTTGGACCACTTTCTGACTTATAATGTTTTTAGAGTCCCCCCCCCTCCTTAACAACGCCTGTAAGCGGCATCCCTTCCTCTCCTGGCAACAGAGGTGAGCTCTTTGTGATGTCATGTCCGTTGCTCTCCTTTTCTCTGTGGAGGTTGGACCACTGTCTGACTTATAATGTTTTTAGGGTCCCCCCCCCTCCTTAACAAGGCTTGTAAGCAGCATCCCTTCCTCTCCAGGCAACAGAGGTGAGCTCTTTGTGATGTCATGTCCGTTGCTCTCCACTTTCTCTGTGGAGGTAGGCCCACTGTCTGACTTATAATGTTTTTAGAGATCCCGCCCCCCTCATAACAAGGCCTGTAAGCGGCATGCCTTCCTCTCCAGGAAGCAGAGGTGAGCTCTTTGTGATGTCATGTCCGTTGCACTCCACTTTCTCTTTGGAGGTTGGACCACTGTCTGACTTATAATGTTTTTAGAGTCCCCCCCCCTTAACAACGCCTGTAAGCGGCATCCCTTCCTCTCCAGGCAACAGAGGTGAGCTCTTTGTGATGTCATGTCCGTTGCTCTCCTTTTCTCTGTGGAGGTTGGACCACTGTCTGACTTATAATGTTTTTAGAGTCCCCCCCCCCCTTAACAAGGCTTGTAAGTGGCATCCATTCCTCTCCAGGCAACAGAGGTGAGCTCTTTGTGATGTCATGTCCGTTGCTCTCTACTTTCTCTGTGGAGGTAAGCCCACTGTCAGACTTATAATGTTTTTAGAGTCCCCCCCCCTCCTTAACAAGGCTTGTAAGCGGCATCCCTTCCTCTCCAGGCAACAGAGGTGAGCCCTTTGTGATGTCATGTCCGTTGCTCTCCAATTTCTCTGTGGAGGTAAGCCCACTGTCAGACTTATAATGTTTTTAGAGTCCCCCCCCCTCCTTAACAAGGCCTGTAAGCGGCATCCCTTCCTATCCAGGCAACAGAGGTGAGCTCTTTGTGATGTCATGTCCGTTGCTCTCCACTTTCTCTGCGGAGGTAAGCCCACTGTCAGAATTATAATGTTTTTAGAGTCCCCCCCCCTCCTTAACAAGGCTTGTAAGCGGCATCCCTTCCTCTCCAGGCAACAGAGGTGAGCTCTTTGTGATGTCATGTCCGTTGCTCTCCACTTTCTCTGTGGAGGTAGGCCCACTGTCTGACTTATAATGTTTTTAGAGTCCCCCCCCCTCCTTAACAAGGCTTGTAAGCGGCATCCCTTCCTCTCCAGGCAACAGAGGTGAGCCCTTTGTGATGTCATGTCCGTTGCTCTCCAATTTCTCTGTGGAGGTAAGCCCACTGTCAGACTTATAATGTTTTTAGAGTCCCCCCCCCTCCTTAACAAGGCCTGTAAGCGGCATCCCTTCCTATCCAGGCAACAGAGGTGAGCTCTTTGTGATGTCATGTCCGTTGCTCTCCACTTTCTCTGCGGAGGTAAGCCCACTGTCAGAATTATAATGTTTTTAGAGTCCCCCCCCCTCCTTAACAAGGCTTGTAAGCGGCATCCCTTCCTCTCCAGGCAACAGAGGTGAGCTCTTTGTGATGTCATGTCCGTTGCTCTCCACTTTCTCTGTGGAGGTAGGCCCACTGTCTGACTTATAATGTTTTTAGAGTCCCCCCCCCTCCTTAACAACGCCTGTAAGCGGCATCCCTTCCTCTCCAGGCAACAGAGGTGAGCTCTTTGTGATGTCATGTCCGTTGCTCTCCACTTTCTCTGTGGAGGTAGGCCCACTGTCTGACTTATAATGTTTTTAGAGATCCCGCCCCCCTCATAACAAGGCCTGTAAGCGGCATGCCTTCCTCTCCAGGCAACAGAGGTTAGCTCTTTGTGATGTCATGTCCGTTGCTCTCCACTTTCTCTGTGGAAGTAGGCCCACTGTCAGACTTATAATGTTTTTAGAGTCCCCCGCCCCCTCCTTAACAAGGCTTGTAAGCGGCATCCCTTCCTCTCCAGGCAACAGAGGTGAGCTCTTTGTGATGTCATGTCCGTTGCTCTCTACTTTCTCTGTGGAGGTAGGCCCACTGTCTGACTTATAATGTTTTCAGAGATCCCGCCCCCCTCATAACAAGGCCTGTAAGCGGCATGCCTTCCTCTCCAGGCAACAGAGGTGAGCTCTTTGAGATGTCATGTCCGTTGCTCTCCACTTTCTCTGTGGAGGTAGGCCCACTGTCTGACTTATAATGGTTTTAGTGATCCCGCCCCCCTCATAACAAGGCCTGTAAGCGGCATGCCTTCCTCTCCAGGCAACAGAGGTGAGCTCTTTGTGATGTCATGTCCGTTGCTCTCCACTTTCTCTGTGGAGGTTGGACCACTGTCTGACTTATAATGTTTTTAGAGTCCCCCCCTCCTTAACAAGGCCTGTAAGCGGCATCCCTTCCTATCCAGGCAACAGAGGTGAGCTCTTTGTGATGTCATGTCCGTTGCTCTCCACTTTCTCTGCGGAGGAAAGCCCACTGTCAGACTTATAATGTTTTTAGAGTCCCCCCCCCTCCTTAACAAGGCTTGTAAGCGGCATCCCTTCCTCTCCAGGCAACAGAGGTGAGCCCTTTGCGATGTCATGTCCGTTGCTCTCCACTTTCTCTGTGGAGGTAAGCCCACTGTCAGACTTATAATGTTTTTAGAGTCCCCCCCCCCTCCTTAACAAGGCCTGTAAGCGGCATCCCTTCCTATCCAGGCAACAGAGGTGAGCTCTTTGTGATGTCATGTCCGTTGCTCTCCACTTTCTCTGCGGAGGTAAGCCCGCTGTCAGAATTATAATGTTTTTAGAGTCCCCCCCCCCTCCTTAACAAGGCTTGTAAGCGGCATCCCTTCCTCTCCAGGCAACAGAGGTGAGCTCTTTGTGATGTCATGTCCGTTGCTCTCCACTTTCTCTGTGGAGGTAGGCCCACTGTCTGACTTATAATGTTTTTAGAGTCCCCCCCCTCCTTAACAACGCCTGTAAGCGGCATCCCTTCCTCTCCAGGCAACAGAGGTGAGCTCTTTGTGATGTCATGTCCGTTGCTCTCCACTTTCTCTGTGGAGGTTGGACCACTGTCTGACTGATAATGTTTTTAGAGTCCCCCCCCTCCTTAACAACGCCTGTAAGCGGCATCGCTTCCTCTCCAGGCAACAGAGGTGAGCTCTTTGTGATGTCATGTCCGTTGCTCTCCTTTTCTCTGTGGAGGTTGGACCACTGTCTGACTTATAATGTTTTTAGAGTCCCCCCCCCTCCTTAACAAGGCTTGTAAGCGGCATCCCTTCTTCTCCAGGCAACAGAGGTGAGCTCTTTGTGATGTCATGTCCGTTGCTCTCCACTTTCTCTGTGGAGGTTGGACCACTGTCTGACTTATAATGTTTTTAGAGTCCCCCCCCCCTCCTTAACAACGCCTGTAAGCGGCATCCCTTCCTCTCCAGGCAACAGAGGTGAGCTCTTTGTGATGTCATGTCCGTTGCTCTCCTTTTCTCTGTGGAGGTTGGACCACTGTCTGACTTATAATGTTTTTAGGGTCCCCCCCCCTCCTTAACAAGGCTTGTAAGCGGCATCCCTTCCTCTCCAGGCAACAGAGGTGAGCTCTTTGTGATGTCATGTCCGTTGCTCTCCACTTTCTCTGTGGAGGTAGGCCCACTGTCTGACTTATAATGTTTTTAGAGATCCCGCCCCCCTCATAACAAGGCCTGTAAGCGGCATGCCTTCCTCTCCAGGCAACAGAGGTTAGCTCTTTGTGATGTCATGTCCGTTGCTCTCCACTTTCTCTGTGGAAGTAGGCCCACTGTCAGACTTATAATGTTTTTAGAGTCCCCCCCCCCTCCTTAACAAGGCTTGTAAGCGGCATCCCTTCCTCTCCAGGCAACAGAGGTGAGCTCTTTGTGATGTCATGTCCGTTGCTCTCCACTTTCTCTGTGGAGGTAGGCCCACTGTCTGACTTATAATGTTTTTAGAGATCCCGCCCCCCTCATAACAAGGCCTGTAAGCGGCATGCCTTCCTCTCCAGGCAACAGAGGTGAGCTCTTTGTGATGTCATTTCCGTTGCTCTCCACTTTCTCTGTGGAGGTAGGCCCACTGTCTGACTTATAATGTTTTTTGACTCCCCCCCCCTCCTTAACAACGCCTGTAAGCGGCATCCCTTCCTCTCCAAGCAACAGAGGTAAGCTCTTTGTGATGTCATGTCCGTTGCTCTCCACCTTCTCTGTGTAGGTAGGCCCACTGTCTGACTTATAATGTTTTTAGAGATCCCGCCCCCCTCATAACAAGGCCTGTAAGCGGCATGCCTTCCTCTCCAGGCAACAGAAGTGAGCTCTTTGTGATGTCATGTCCGTTGCTCTCCACTTTCTCTGTGGAGGTAGGCCCACTGTCAGACTTATAATGTTTTTAGAGTCCCCCCCCCCTCCTTAACAAGGCTTGTAAGCGGCATCCCTTCCTCTCCAGGCAACAGAGGTGAGCTCTTTGTGATGTCATGTCCGTTGCTCTCCACTTTCTCTGTGGAGGTAGGCCCACTGTCTGACTTATAATGTTTTTAGAGTCCCCCCCCCCTCCTTAACAACGCCTGTAAGCGGCATCCCTTCCTCTCCAGGCAACAGAGGTGAGCTCTTTGTGATGTCATGTCCGTTGCTCTCCTTTTCTCTGTGGAGGTTGGACCACTGTCTGACTTATAATGTTTTTAGAGTCCCCCCCCCTCCTTAACAAGGCTTGTAAGCGGCATCCCTTCCTCTCCAGGCAACAGAGGTGAGCTCTTTGTGATGTCATGTCCGTTGCTCTCCACTTTCTCTGTGGAGGTAGGCCCACTGTCTGACTTATAATGTTTTTAGAGATCCCGCCCCCCCCTCATAAGAAGGCCTGTAAGCGGCATGCCTTCCTCTCCAGGCAACAGAGGTGAGCTCTTTGTGATGTCATGTCCGTTGCTCTCCACTTTCTCTGTGGAGGTAGGCCCACTGTCTGACTTATAATGTTTTTTGACTCCCCCCCCCTCCATAACAACGCCTGTAAGCGGCATCCCTTCCTCTCCAAGCAACAGAGGTAAGCTCTTTGTGATGTCATGTCCGTTGCTCTCCACCTTCTCTGTGTAGGTAGGCCCACTGTCTGACTTATAATGTTTTTAGAGATCCCGCCCCCCTCATAACAAGGCCTGTAAGCGGCATGCCTTCCTCTCCAGGCAACAGAGGTGAGCTCTTTGTGATGTCATGTCCGTTGCTCTCCACTTTCTCTGTGGAGGTAGGCCCACTGTCTGACTTATAATGGTTTTAGTGATCCCGCCCCCCTCATAACAAGGCCTGTAAGCGGCATGCCTTCCTCTCCAGGCAACAGAGGTGAGCTCTTTGTGATGTCATGTCCGTTGCTCTCCACTTTCTCTGTGGAGGTAGGCCCACTGTCTGACTTATAATGTTTTTTGACTCCCCCCCCCTCCTTAAAAACGCCTGTAAGCGGCATCCCTTCCTCTCCAAGCAACAGAGGTAAGCTCTTTGTGATGTCATGTCCGTTGCTCTCCACCTTCTCTGTGGAGGTAGGCCCACTGTCTGACTTATAATGTTTTTAGAGATCCCGCCCCCCTCATAACAAGGCCTGTAAGCGGCATGCCTTCCTCTCCAGGCAACAGAGGTGAGCTCTTTGTGATGTCATGTCCGTTGCTCTCCACTTTCTCTGTGGAGGTAGGCCCACTGTCTGACTTATAATGGTTTTAGTGATCCCGCCCCCCTCATAACAAGGCCTGTAAGCGGCATGCCTTCCTCTCCAGGCAACAGAGGTGAGCTCTTTGTGATGTCATGTCCGTTGCTCTCCACTTTCTCTGCGGAGGTAAGCCCACTGTCAGACTTATAATGTTTTTAGAGTCCCCCCCCCTCCTTAACAAGGCTTGTAAGCGGCATCCCTTCCTCTCCAGGCAACAGAGGTGAGCTCTTTGTGATGTCATGTCCGTTGCTCTCCACTTTCTCTGTGGAGGTAGGCCCACTGTCTGACTTATAATGTTTTTAGAGTCCCCCCCCCTCCTTAACAACGCCTGTAAGCGGCATCCCTTCCTCTCCAGGCAACAGAGGTGAGCTCTTTGTGATGTCATGTCCGTTGCTCTCCACTTTCTCTGTGGAGGTTGGACCACTGTCTGACTTATAATGTTTTTAGAGTCCCCCCCCCCTCCTTAACAACGCCTGTAAGTGGCATCGCTTCCTCTCCAGGCAACAGAGGTGAGCTCTTTGTGATGTCATGTCCGTTGCTCTCCTTTTCTCTGTGGAGGTTGGACCACTGTCTGACTTATAATGTTTTTAGAGTCCCCCCCCCTCCTTAACAAGGCTTGTAAGCGGCATCCCTTCCTCTCCAGGCAACAGAGGTGAGCTCTTTGTGATGTCATGTCCGTTGCTCTCCACTTTCTCTGTGGAGGTAGGCCCACTGTCTGACTTATAATGTTTTTAGAGATCCCGCCCCCCTCATAACATGGCCTGTAAGCGGCATGCCTTCCTCTCCAGGCAACAGAGGTGAGCTCTTTGTGATGTCATGTCCGTTGCTCTCCACTTTCTCTGTGGAGGTAGGCCCACTGTCTGACTTATAATGTTTTTAGAGATCCCGCCCCCCTCATAACAAGGCCTGTAAGCGGCATGCCTTCCTCTCCAGGCAACAGAGGTGAGCTCTTTGTGATGTCATTTCCGTTGCTCTCCACTTTCTCTGTGGAGGTAGGCCCACTGTCTGACTTATAATGTTTTTTGACTCCCCCCCCCTCCTTAACAACGCCTGTAAGCGGCATCCCTTCCTCTCCAAGCAACAGAGGTAAGCTCTTTGTGATGTCATGTCCGTTGCTCTCCACCTTCTCTGTGTAGGTAGGCCCACTGTCTGACTTATAATGTTTTTAGAGATCCCGCCCCCCTCATAACAAGGCCTGTAAGCGGCATGCCTTCCTCTCCAGGCAACAGAAGTGAGCTCTTTGTGATGTCATGTCCGTTGCTCTCCACTTTCTCTGTGGAGGTAGGCCCACTGTCAGACTTATAATGTTTTTAGAGTCCCCCCCCCCTCCTTAACAAGGCTTGTAAGCGGCATCCCTTCCTCTCCAGGCAACAGAGGTGAGCTCTTTGTGATGTCATGTCCGTTGCTCTCCACTTTCTCTGTGGAGGTAGGCCCACTGTCTGACTTATAATGTTTTTAGAGTCCCCCCCCCTCCTTAACAACGCCTGTAAGCGGCATCCCTTCCTCTCCAGGCAACAGAGGTGAGCTCTTTGTGATGTCATGTCCGTTGCTCTCCTTTTCTCTGTGGAGGTTGGACCACTGTCTGACTTATAATGTTTTTAGAGTCCCCCCCCCTCCTTAACAAGGCTTGTAAGCGGCATCCCTTCCTCTCCAGGCAACAGAGGTGAGCTCTTTGTGATGTCATGTCCGTTGCTCTCCACTTTCTCTGTGGAGGTAGGCCCACTGTCTGACTTATAATGTTTTTAGAGATCCCGCCCCCCCCTCATAAGAAGGCCTGTAAGCGGCATGCCTTCCTCTCCAGGCAACAGAGGTGAGCTCTTTGTGATGTCATGTCCGTTGCTCTCCACTTTCTCTGTGGAGGTAGGCCCACTGTCTGACTTATAATGTTTTTTGACTCCCCCCCCCTCCTTAACAACGCCTGTAAGCGGCATCCCTTCCTCTCCAAGCAACAGAGGTAAGCTCTTTGTGATGTCATGTCCGTTGCTCTCCACCTTCTCTGTGTAGGTAGGCCCACTGTCTGACTTATAATGTTTTTAGAGATCCCGCCCCCCTCATAACAAGGCCTGTAAGCGGCATGCCTTCCTCTCCAGGCAACAGAGGTGAGCTCTTTGTGATGTCATGTCCGTTGCTCTCCACTTTCTCTGTGGAGGTAGGCCCACTGTCTGACTTATAATGGTTTTAGTGATCCCGCCCCCCTCATAACAAGGCCTGTAAGCGGCATGCCTTCCTCTCCAGGCAACAGAGGTGAGCTCTTTGTGATGTCATGTCCGTTGCTCTCCACTTTCTCTGTGGAGGTAGGCCCACTGTCTGACTTATAATGTTTTTTGACTCCCCCCCCCTCCTTAACAACGCCTGTAAGCGGCATCCCTTCCTCTCCAAGCAACAGAGGTAAGCTCTTTGTGATGTCATGTCCGTTGCTCTCCACCTTCTCTGTGTAGGTAGGCCCACTGTCTGACTTATAATGTTTTTAGAGATCCCGCCCCCCTCATAACAAGGCCTGTAAGCGGCATGCCTTCCTCTCCAGGCAACAGAGGTGAGCTCTTTGTGATGTCATGTCCGTTGCTCTCCACTTTCTCTGTGGAGGTAGGCCCACTGTCTGACTTATAATGGTTTTAGTGATCCCGCCCCCCTCATAACAAGGCCTGTAAGCGGCATGCCTTCCTCTCCAGGCAACAGAGGTGAGCTCTTTGTGATGTCATGTCCGTTGCTCTCCACTTTCTCTGCGGAGGTAAGCCCACTGTCAGACTTATAATGTTTTTAGAGTCCCCCCCCCTCCTTAACAAGGCTTGTAAGCGGCATCCCTTCCTCTCCAGGCAACAGAGGTGAGCTCTTTGTGATGTCATGTCCGTTGCTCTCCACTTTCTCTGTGGAGGTAGGCCCACTGTCTGACTTATAATGTTTTTAGAGTCCCCCCCCTCCTTAACAACGCCTGTAAGCGGCATCCCTTCCTCTCCAGGCAACAGAGGTGAGCTCTTTGTGATGTCATGTCCGTTGCTCTCCACTTTCTCTGTGGAGGTTGGACCACTGTCTGACTTATAATGTTTTTAGAGTTCCCCCCCCCCTCCTTAACAACGCCTGTAAGTGGCATCGCTTCCTCTCCAGGCAACAGAGGTGAGCTCTTTGTGATGTCATGTCCGTTGCTCTCCTTTTCTCTGTGGAGGTTGGACCACTGTCTGACTTATAATGTTTTTAGAGTCCCCCCCCCTCCTTAACAAGGCTTGTAAGCGGCATCCCTTCCTCTCCAGGCAACAGAGGTGAGCTCTTTGTGATGTCATGTCCGTTGCTCTCCACTTTCTCTGTGGAGGTAGGCCCACTGTCTGACTTATAATGTTTTTAGAGATCCCGCCCCCCTCATAACATGGCCTGTAAGCGGCATGCCTTCCTCTCCAGGCAACAGAGGTGAGCTCTTTGTGATGTCATGTCCGTTGCTCCCACTTTCTCTGTGGAGGTTGGACCACTGTCTGACTTATAATGTTTTTAGAGTCCCCCCCCCTCCTTAACAACGCCTGTAAGCGGCATCCCTTCCTCTCCAGGCAACAGAGGTGAGCTCTTTGTGATGTCATGTCCGTTGCTCTCCACTTTCTCTGTGTAGGTAGGCCCACTGTCTGACTTATAATGTTTTTAGAGTCCCCCCCCCTCCTTAACAAGGCCTGTAAGCGGCATCCCTTCCTCTCCAGGCAGCAGAGGTGAGCTCTTTGTGATGTCATGTCCGTTGCTCTCCACTTTCTCTTTGGAGGTTGGACCACTGTCTGACTTATAATGTTTTTAGAGTCCCCCCCCTCCTTAACAACGCCTGTAAGCGGCATCCCTTCCTCTCCAGGCAACAGAGGTGAGCTCTTTGTGATGTCATGTCCGTTGCTCTCCTTTTCTCTGTGGAGGTTGGACCACTGTCTGACTTATAATGTTTTTAGAGTCCCCCCCCTCCTTAACAAGGCTTGTAAGTGGCATCCCTTCCTCTCCAGGCAACAGAGGTGAGCTCTTTGTGATGTCATGTCCGTTGCTCTCTACTTTCTCTGTGGAGGAAGGCCCACTGTCTGACTTATAATGTTTTTAGAGATCCTGCCCCTCTCATAACAAGGCCTGTAAGCGGCATGCCTTCCTCTCCAGGCAACAGAGGTGAGCTCTTTGTGATGTCATGTCCGTTGCTCTCCACTTTCTCTGTGGAGGTAGGCCCACTGTCTGACTTATAATGGTTTTAGTGATCCCGCCCCCCTCATAACAAGGCCTGTAAGCGGCATGCCTTCCTCTCCAGGCAACAGAGGTGAGCTCTTTGTGATGTCATGTCCGTTGCTCTCCACTTTCTCTGTGGAGGTAGGCCCACTGTCTGACTTATAATGTTTTTAGAGTCCCCCCCCCTCCTTAACAAGGCCTGTAAGCGGCATCCCTTCCAATCCAGACAACAGAGGTGAGCTCTTTGTGATGTCATGTCCGTTGCTCTCCACTTTCTCTGCGGAGGTAAGCCCACTGTCAGACTTATAATGTTTTTAGAGTCCCCCCACCCTCCTTAACAAGGCTTGTTAAGCGGCATCCCTTCCTCTCCAGGCAACAGAGGTGAGCTCTTTGTGATGTCATGTCCGTTGCTCTCCAATTTTTCTGTGGAGGTAGGCCCACTGTCTGACTTATAATGTTTTTAGAGATCCCGCCCCCCTCATAACAAGGCCTGTAAGCGGCATGCCTTCCTCTCCAGGCAACAGAGGTGAGCTCTTTGTGATGTCATGTCCGTTGCTCTCCACTTTCTCTGTGGAGGTAGGCCCACTGTCTGACAATGTTTTTAGAGATCCCGCCCCCTCATAACAAGGCCTGTAAGCGGCATGCCTTCCTCTCCAGGCAACAGAGGTGAGCTCTTTGTGATGTCATGTCCGTTGCTCTCCACTTTCTCTGTGGAGGTAGGCCCACTGTCTGACTTATAATGTTTTTTGACTCCCCCCCCCTCCTTAACAACGCCTGTAAGCGGCATCCCTTCCTCTCCAAGCAACAGAGGTAAGCTCTTTGTGATGTCATGTCCGTTGCTCTCCACTTTCTCTTTGGAGGTTGGACCACTGTCTCACTTATAATGTTTTTAGAGTCCCCCCCACTCCTTAACAACGCCTGTAAGCGGCATCCCTTCCTCTCCAGGCAGCAGAGGTGAGCTCTTTGTGATGTCATGTCCGTTGCTCTCCACTTTCTCTTTGGAGGTTGGACCACTGTCTCACTTATAATGTTTTTTGACTCCCCCCCCCTCCTTAACAACGCCTGTAAGCGGCATCCCTTCCTCTCCAGGCAGCAGAGGTGAGCTCTTTGTGATGTCATGTCCGTTGCTCTCCACTTTCTCTTTGGAGGTTGGACCACTGTCTCACTTATAATGTTTTTTGACTCCCCCCCCTCCTTAACAACGCCTGTAAGCGGCATCCCTTCCTCTCCAGGCAGCAGAGGTGAGCTCTTTGTGATGTCATGTCCGTTGCTCTCCACTTTCTCTTTGGAGGTTGGACCACTGTCTCACTTATAATGTTTTTAGAGTCCCCCCCACTCCTTAACAACGCCTGTAAGCGGCATCCCTTCCTCTCCAGGCAACAGAGGTGAGCTCTTTGTGATGTCATGTCCGTTGCTCTCCTTTTCTCTGTGGAGGTTGGACCACTGTCTGACTTATAATGTTATAGAGTCC
This sequence comes from Paroedura picta, assembly GCF_049243985.1. Lineage (NCBI taxonomy): Eukaryota > Metazoa > Chordata > Lepidosauria > Squamata > Gekkonidae > Paroedura > Paroedura picta. The sequence continues at coordinate 945,547 of NW_027518621.1, read as the reverse complement.
CCCCCCCTCCTTAACAACGCCTGTAAGCGGCATCCCTTCCTCTCCAAGCAACAGAGGTAAGCTCTTTGTGATGTCATGTCCGTTGCTCTCCACCTTCTCTGTGGAGGTAGGCCCACTGTCTGACTTATAATGTTTTTAGAGATCCCGCCCCCCTCATAACAAGGCCTGTAAGCGGCATGCCTTCCTCTCCAGGCAACAGAGGTGAGCTCTTTGTGATGTCATGTCCGTTGCTCTCCACTTTCTCTGTGGAGGTAGGCCCACTGTCTGACTTATAATGGTTTTAGTGATCCCGCCCCCCTCATAACAAGGCCTGTAAGCGGCATGCCTTCCTCTCCAGGCAACAGAGGTGAGCTCTTTGTGATGTCATGTCCGTTGCTCTCCACTTTCTCTGTGGAGGTAGGCCCACTGTCTGACTTATAATGTTTTTAGAGTCCCCCCCCCTCCTTAACAAGGCCTGTAAGCGGCATCCCTTCCTATCCAGGCAACAGAGGTGAGCTCTTTGTGATGTCATGTCCGTTGCTCTCCACTTTCTCTGCGGAGGTAAGCCCACTGTCAGACTTATAATGTTTTTAGAGTCCCCCCCCCCTTCCTTAAAAAGGCTTGTAAGCGGCATCCCTTCTTCTCCAGGCAACAGAGGTGAGCTCTTTGTGATGTCATGTCCGTTGCTCTCCACTTTCTCTGTGGAGGTTGGACCACTGTCTGACTTATAATGTTTTTAGAGTCCCCCCCCCCTCCTTAACAACGCCTGTAAGCGGCATCCCTTCCTCTCCAGGCAACAGAGGTGAGCTCTTTGTGATGTCATGTCCGTTGCTCTCCTTTTCTCTGTGGAGGTTGGACCACTGTCTGACTTATAATGTTTTTAGGGTCCCCCCCCCTCCTTAATAAGGCTTGTAAGCGGCATCCCTTCCTCTCCAGGCAACAGAGGTGAGCTCTTTGTGATGTCATGTCCGTTGCTCTCCACTTTGTCTGTGGAGGTAGGCCCACTGTCTGACTTATAATGTTTTTAGAGATCCCGCCCCCCTCATAACAATGCCTGTAAGCGGCATGACTTCCTCTCCAGGCAACAGAGGTTAGCTCTTTGTGATATCATGTCCGTAGCTCTCCACTTTCTCTGTGGAAGTAGGCCCACTGTCAGACTTATAATGTTTTAAGAGTCCCCCCCCCTCCTTAACAAGGCTTGTAAGCGGCATCCCTTCCTCTCCAGGCAACAGAGGTGAGCTCTTTGTGATGTCATGTCCGTTGCTCTCCACTTTCTCTGTGGAGTTAGGCCCACTGTCTGACTTATAATGTTTTTAGAGATCCCGCCCCCCTCATAACAAGGCCTGTAAGCGGCATGCCTTCCTCTCCAGGCAACAGAGGTGAGCTCTTTGTGATGTCATGTCCGTTGCTCTCCACTTTCTCTGTGGAGGTAGGCCCACTGTCTGACTTATAATGTTTTTTGACTCCCCCCCCCTCCTTAACAACGCCTGTAAGCGGCATCCCTTCCTCTCCAAGCAACAGAGGTAAGCTCTTTGTGATGTCATGTCCGTTGCTCTCCACCTTCTCTGTGTAGGTAGGCCCACTGTCTGACTTATAATGTTTTTAGAGATCCCACCCCCCTCATAACAAGGCCTTTAAGCGGCATGCCTTCCTCTCCAGGCAACAGAGGTGAGCTCTTTGTGATGTCATGTCCGTTGCTCTCCACTTTCTCTGTGGAGGTAGGCCCACTGTCTGACTTATAATGGTTTTAGTGATCCCGCCCCCCTCATAACAAGGCCTGTAAGCGGCATGCCTTCCTCTCCAGGCAACAGAGGTGAGCTCTTTGTGATGTCATGTCCGTTGCTCTCCACTTTCTCTGTGGAGGTAGGCCCACAGTCTGACTTATAATGTTTTTAGAATCCCCCCCCCCTCCTTAACAAGGCCTGTAAGCGGCATGCCTTCCTCTCCAGGCAACAGAGGTGAGCTCTTTGTGATGTCATGTCCGTTGCTCTCCACTTTCTCTGTGGAGGTAGGCCGACTGTCTGACTTATAATGTTTTTTGACTCCCCCCCCCTCCTTAACAACGCCTGTAAGCGGCATCCCTTCCTCTCCAAGCAACAGAGGTGAGCTCTTTGTGATGTCATGTCCGTTGCTCTCCACTTTCTCTGTGGAAGTAGGCCCACTGTCAGACTTATAATGTTTTAAGAGTCCCCCCCCCTCCTTAACAAGGCTTGTAAGCGGCATCCCTTCCTCTCCAGGCAACAGAGGTGAGCTCTTTGTGATGTCATGTCCGTTGCTCTCCACTTTCTCTGTGGAGGTAGGCCCACTGTCTGACTTATAATGTTTTTAGAGATCCCGCCCCCCTCATAACAAGGCCTGTAAGCGGCATGCCTTCCTCTCCAGGCAACAGAGGTGAGCTCTTTGTGATGTCATGTCCGTTGCTCTCCACTTTCTCTGTGGAGGTAGGCCCACTGTCTGACTTATAATGTTTTTTGACTCCCCCCCCCCTCCTTAACAACGCCTGTAAGCGGCATCCCTTCCTCTCCAAGCAACAGAGGTAAGCTCTTTGTGATGTCATGTCCGTTGCTCTCCACCTTCTCTGTGTAGGTAGGCCCACTGTCTGACTTAAAATGTTTTTAGAGATCCCACCCCCCTCATAACAAGGCCTTTAAGCGGCATGCCTTCCTCTCCAGGCAACAGAGGTGAGCTCTTTGTGATGTCATGTCCGTTGCTCTCCACTTTCTCTGTGGAGGTAGGCCCACTGTCTGACTTATAATGGTTTTAGTGATCCCGCCCCCCTCATAACAAGGCCTGTAAGCGGCATGCCTTCCTCTCCAGGCAACAGAGGTGAGCTCTTTGTGATGTCATGTCCGTTGCTCTCCACTTTCTCTGTGGAGGTAGGCCCACAGTCTGACTTATAATGTTTTTAGAATCCCCCCCCCCCTCCTTAACAAGGCCTGTAAGCGGCATGCCTTCCTCTCCAGGCAACAGAGGTGAGCTCTTTGTGATGTCATGTCCGTTGCTCTCCACTTTCTCTGTGGAGGTAGGCCCACTGTCTGACTTATAATGTTTTTTGACTCCCCCCCCCCCCTCCTTAACAACGCCTGTAAGCGGCATCCCTTCCTCTCCAAGCAACAGAGGTAAGCTCTTTGTGATGTCATGTCCGTTGCTCTCCACTTTCTCTGTGTAGGTTGGCCCACTGTCTGACTTATAATGTTTTTAGAGTCCCCCCCCCCCTCCTTAACAAGGCCTGTAAGCGGCATCCCTTCCTCTCGAGGCAGCAGAGGTGAGCTGTTTGTGATGTCATGTCCGTTGCTCTCCACTTTCTCTTTGGAGGTTGGACCACTGTCTGACTTATAATGTTTTTAGAGTCCCCCCCACTCCTTAACAACGCCTGTAAGCGGCATCCCTTCCTCTCCAGGCAACAGAGGTGAGCTCTTTGTGATGTCATGTCCGTTGCTCTCCTTTTCTCTGTGGAGGTTGGACCACTGTCTGACTTATAATGTTTTTAGAGTCCCCCCCCCCCCTTAACAAGGCTTGTAAGCGGCATCCCTTCCTCTCCAGGCAACAGAGGTGAGCTCTTTGTGATGTCATGTCCGTTGCTCTCTACTTTCTCTGTGGAGGTAGGCCCACTGTCTGACTTATAATGTTTTTAGAGATCCCGCCCCCCTCATAACAAGGCCTGTAAGCGGCATGCCTTCCTCTCCAGGCAACAGAGGTGAGCTCTTTGTGATGTCATGTCCGTTGCTCTCCACTTTCTCTGTGGAGGTAGGCCCACTGTCTGACTTATAATGGTTTTAGTGATCCCGCCCCCCTCATAACAAGGCCTGTAAGCGGCATGCCTTCCTCTCCAGGCAACAGAGGTGAGCTCTTTGTGATGTCATGTCCGTTGCTCTCCACTTTCTCTGTGGAGGTAGGCCCACTGTCTGACTTATAATGTTTTTAGAGTCCCCCCCCCTCCTTAACAAGGCCTGTAAGCGGCATCCCTTCCTATCCAGGCAACAGAGGTGAGCTCTTTGTGATGTCATGTCCGTTGCTCTCCACTTTCTCTGCGGAGGTAAGCCCACTGTCAGACTTATAATGTTTTTAGAGTCCCCCCCCCTTCCTTAACAAGGCTTGTAAGCGGCATCCCTTCCTCTCCAGGCAACAGAGGTGAGCTCTTTGTGATGTCATGTCCGTTGCTCTCCACTTTCTCTGTGGAGGTAGGCCCACTGTCTGACTTATAATGTTTTTAGAGTCCCCCCCCCTCCTTAACAACGCCTGTAAGCGGCATCCCTTCCTCTCCAGGCAACAGAGGTGAGCTCTTTGTGATGTCATGTCCGTTGCTCTCCACTTTGTCTGTGGAGGTTGGACCACTGTCTGACTGATAATGTTTTTAGAGTCCCCCCCCCTCCTTAACAACGCCTGTAAGCGGCATCGCTTCCTCTCCAGGCAACAGAGGTGAGCTCTTTGTGATGTCATGTCCATTGCTCTCCTTTTCTCTGTGGAGGTTGGACCACTGTCTGACTTATAATGTTTTTAGAGTCCCCCCCCCGTCCTTAACAAGGCTTGTAAGCGGCATCCCTTCTTCTCCAGGCAACAGAGGTGAGCTCTTTGTGATGTCATGTCCGTTGCTCTCCACTTTCTCTGTGGAGGTTGGACCACTGTCTGACTTATAATGTTTTTAGAGTCCCCCCCCTCCTTAACAACGCCTGTAAGCGGCATGCCTTCCTCTCCAGGCAACAGAGGTGAGCTCTTTGTGATGTCATGTCCGTTGCTCTCCACTTTCTCTGTGGAGGTAGGCCCACTGTCTGACTTATAATGGTTTTAGTGATCCCGCCCCCCTCATAACAAGGCCTGTAAGCGGCATGCCTTCCTCTCCAGGCAACAGAGGTGAGCTCTTTGTGATGTCATGTCCGTTGCTCTCCACTTTCTCTGTGGAGGTAGGCCCACTGTCTGACTTATAATGTTTTTAGAGTCCCCCCCCCCTCCTTAACAAGGCCTGTAAGCGGCATCCCTTCCTATCCAGGCAACAGAGGTGAGCTCTTTGTGATGTCATGCCCGTTGCTCTCCACTTTCTCTGCGGAGGTAAGCCCACTTTCAGACTTATAATGTTTTTAGAGTCCCCCCCCCCTTCCTTAACAAGGCTTGTAAGCGGCAATCCTTCCTCTCCAGGCAACAGAGGTGAGCTCTTTGTGATGTCATGTCCGTTGCTCTCCACTTTCTCTGTGGAGGTAGGCCCACTGTCTGACTTATAATGTTTTTAGAGTCCCCCCCCTCCTTAACAACGCCTGTAAGCGGCATCGCTTCCTCTCCAGGCAACAGAGGTGAGCTCTTTGTGATGTCATGTCCGTTGCTCTCCTTTTCTCTGTGGAGGTTGGACCACTGTCTGACTTATAATGTTTTTAGGGTCCCCCCCCCCTCCTTAACAAGGCTTGTAAGCGGCATCCCTTCCTCTCCAGGCAACAGAGGTGAGCTCTTTGTGATGTCATGTCCGTTGCTCTCCACTTTCTCTGTGGAGGTAGGCCCACTGTCTGACTTATAATGTTTTTAGAGATCCCGCCCCCCTCATAACAAGGCCTGTAAGCGGCATGCCTTCCTCTCCAGGCAACAGAGGTTAGCTCTTTGTGATATCATGTCCGTTGCTCTCCACTTTCTCTGTGGAAGTAGGCCCACTGTCAGACTTATAATGTTTTAAGAGTCCCCCCCCCTCCTTAACAAGGCTTGTAAGCGGCATCCCTTCCTCTCCAGGCAACAGAGGTGAGCTCTTTGTGATGTCATGTCCGTTGCTCTCCACTTTCTCTGTGGAGGTAGGCCCACTGTCTGACTTATAATGTTTTTAGAGATCCCCCCCCCCCATAACAAGGCCTGTAAGCAGCATCCCTTCCTCTCCAGGCAACAGAGGTGAGCTCTTTGTGATGTCATGTCCGTTGCTCTCCACTTTCTCTGTGGAGGTTGGCCCACTGTCTGACTTATAATGTTTTTAGAGATCCCCCCGCCCATAACAAGGCCTGTAAGTGGCATCCCTTCCTCTCCAAGCAAAAGAGGTGAGCTCTTTTTGATGTCATGTCCGTTGCTCTCCACTTTCTCTGTGGAGGTAGGCCCACTGTCTGACTTATAATGTTTTTAGAGATCCCGCCCCCCTCATAACAAGGCCTGTAAGCAGCATCCCTTCCTCTCCAGGCAACAGAGGTGAGCTCTTTGTGATGTCATGTCCGTTGCTCACCACTTTCTCTGTGGAGGTAGGCCCACTGTCTGACTTATAATGTTTTTAGAGTCCCCCCCCTCCTTAACAAGGCCTGTAAGCGGTATCCCTTCCTCTCCAGGCAATAGAAGTGAGCTCTTTGTGATGTCATGTCCGTTGCTCTCCACTTTCTCTTTGGAGGTTGGACCACTGTCTGACTTACAATGTTTTTAGAGTCCCCCCCCCTCCTTAACAACGCCTGTAAGTGCCATCCCTTCCTCTCCAGGCAACAGAGGTGAGCTCTTTGTGATGTCATGTCCGTTGCTCTCCACTTTCTCTGTGGAGGTTGGACCACTGTCTGACTTATAATGTTTTTAGAGTCCCCCGCCCCTCCTTAACAACGCCTGTAAGCTGCATCCCTTCCTCTCCAGGCAACAGAGGTGAGCTCTTTGTGATGTCATGTCCGTTGCTCTCCTTTTCTCTGTGGAGGTTGGACCACTGTCTGACTTATAATGTTTTTAGAGTCCCCCCCCCTCCTTAACAAGGCTTGTAAGCGGCACCCCTTCCTCTCCAGGCAACAGAGGTGAGCTCTTTGTGATGTCATGTCCGTTGCTCTCCACTTTCTCTGTGGAGGTAGGCCCACTGTCTGACTTATAATGTTTTTAGAGTCCCCCCCCCTCCTTAACAAGGCCTGTAAGCGGCATCCCTTCCTCTCCAGGCAACAGAGGTGAGCTCTTTGTGATGTCATGTCAGTTGCTCTCCACTTTCTCTGTGGAGGTAGGCCCACTGTCTGACTTATAATGTTTTTAGAGATCCCCCCCCCCATAACAAGGCCTGTAAGCAACATCCCTTCCTCTCCAGGCAACAGAGGTGAGCTCTTTGTGATGTCATGTCCGTTGCTCTCCACTTTCTCTGTGGAGGTTGCCCACTGTCTGACTTATAACGTTTTGAGAGATCCCCCTGCCCATAACAAGGCCTGTAAGCGGCATCCCTTCCTCTCCAAGCAAAAGAGGTGAGCTCTTTGTGATGTCATGTCCGTTGCTCTCCACTTTCTCTGTGGAGGTAGGCCCACTGTCTGACTTATAATGTTTTTAGATATCCCGCCCCCCTCATAACAAGGCCTGTAAGCGGCATCCCTTCCTCTCCAGGCAACAGAGGTGAGCTCTTTGTGATGTCATGTCCGTTGCTCACCACTTTCTCTGTGGAGGTAGGCCCACTGTCTGACTTATAATGTTTTTAGAGTTCCCCCCCCCTCCTTAACAACGCCTGTAAGCGGTATCCCTTCCTCTCCAAGCAACAGAGGTAAGCTCTTTGTGATGTCATGTCCGTTGCTCTCCACTTTCTCTGTGTAGGTAGGCCCACTGTCTGACTTATAATGTTTTTAGAGTCCCCCCACCTCCTTAACAAGGCCTGTAAGCGGCATCCCTTCCTCTCCAGGCAACAGAAGTGAGCTCTTTGTGATGTCATGTCCGTTGCTCTCCACTTTCTCTGTGGAGGTAGGCCCACTGTCTGACTTATAATGGTTTTAGTGATCCCGCCCCCCTCATAACAAGGCCTGTAAGCGGCATGCCTTCCTCTCCAGGCAACAGAGGTGAGCTCTTTGTGATGTCATGTCCGTTGCTCTCCACTTTCTCTGTGGAGGTAGGCCCACTGTCTGACTTATAATGTTTTTAGAGTCCCCCCCCCTCCTTAACAAGGCCTGTAAGCGGCATCCCTTCCTATCCAGGCAACAGAGGTGAGCTCTTTGTGATGTCATGTCCGTTGCTCTCCACTTTCTCTGCGGAGGTAAGCCCACTGTCAGACTTATAATGTTTTTAGAGTCCCCCCCCCTTCCTTAACAAGGCTTGTAAGCGGCATCCCTTCCTCTCCAGGCAACAGAGGTGAGCTCTTTGTGATGTCATGTCCGTTGCTCTCCACTTTCTCTGTGGAGGTAGGCCCACTGTCTGACTTATAATGTTTTTAGAGTCCCCCCCCTCCTTAACAACGCCTGTAAGCGGCATCCCTTCCTCTCCAGGCAACAGAGGTGAGCTCTTTGTGATGTCATGTCCGTTGCTCTCCACTTTGTCTGTGGAGGTTGGACCACTGTCTGACTGATAATGTTTTTAGAGTCCCCCCCCCCTCCTTAACAACGCCTGTAAGCGGCATCGCTTCCTCTCCAGGCAACAGAGGTGAGCTCTTTGTGATGTCATGTCCATTGCTCTCCTTTTCTCTGTGGAGGTTGGACCACTGTCTGACTTATAATGTTTTTAGAGTCCCCCCCCCGTCCTTAACAAGGCTTGTAAGCGGCATCCCTTCTTCTCCAGGCAACAGAGGTGAGCTCTTTGTGATGTCATGTCCGTTGCTCTCCACTTTCTCTGTGGAGGTTGGACCACTGTCTGACTTATAATGTTTTTAGAGTCCCCCCCCCTCCTTAACAACGCCTGTAAGCGGCATGCCTTCCTCTCCAGGCAACAGAGGTTAGCTCTTTGTGATATCATGTCCGTTGCTCTCCACTTTCTCTGTGGAAGTAGGCACACTGTCAGACTTATAATGTTTTAAGAGTCCCCCCCCCTCCTTAACAAGGCTTGTAAGCGGCATCCCTTCCTCTCCAGGCAACAGAGGTGAGCTCTTTGTGATGTCATGTCCGTTGCTCTCCACTTTCTCTGTGGAGGTAGGCCCACTGTCTGACTTATAATGTTTTTAGAGATCCCCCCCCCCCATAACAAGGCCTGTAAGCAGCATCCCTTCCTCTCCAGGCAACAGAGGTGAGCTCTTTGTGATGTCATGTCCGTTGCTCTCCACTTTCTCTGTGGAGGTTGGCCCACTGTCTGACTTATAATGTTTTTAGAGATCCCCCCGCCCATAACAAGGCCTGTAAGTGGCATCCCTTCCGCTCCAAGCAAAAGAGGTGAGCTCTTTTTGATGTCATGTCCGTTGCTCTCCACTTTCTCTGTGGAGGTAGGCCCACTGTCTGACTTATAATGTTTTTAGAGATCCCGCCCCCCTCATAACAAGGCCTGTAAGCAGCATCCCTTCCTCTCCAGGCAACAGAGGTGAGCTCTTTGTGATGTCATGTCCGTTGCTCACCACTTTCTCTGTGGAGGTAGGCCCACTGTCTGACTTATAATGTTTTTAGAGTCCCCCCCCTCCTTAACAATGCCTGTAAGAGGCATCCCTTCCTCTCCAAGCAACAGAGGTAAGCTCTTTGTGATGTCATGTCCGTTGCTCTCCACTTTCTCTGTCTAGGTAGGCCCACTGTCTGACTTATAATGTTTTTAGAGTCCCCCCCCCTCCTTAACAAGGCCTGTAAGCGGTATCCCTTCCTCTCCAGGCAATAGAAGTGAGCTCTTTGTGATGTCATGTCCGTTGCTCTCCACTTTCTCTTTGGAGGTTGGACCACTGTCTGACTTACAATGTTTTTAGAGTCCCCCCCCCCTCCTTAACAACGCCTGTAAGTGCCATCCCTTCCTCTCCAGGCAACAGAGGTGAGCTCTTTGTGATGTCATGTCCGTTGCTCTCCACTTTCTCTGTGGAGGTTGGACCACTGTCTGACTTATAATGTTTTTAGAGTCCCCCGCCCCTCCTTAACAACGCCTGTAAGCTGCATCCCTTCCTCTCCAGGCAACAGAGGTGAGCTCTTTGTGATGTCATGTCCGTTGCTCTCCTTTTCTCTGTGGAGGTTGGACCACTGTCTGACTTATAATGTTTTTAGAGTCCCCCCCCCTCCTTAACAAGGCTTGTAAGCGGCACCCCTTCCTCTCCAGGCAACAGAGGTGAGCTCTTTGTGATGTCATGTCCGTTGCTCTCCACTTTCTCTGTGGAGGTAGGCCCACTGTCTGACTTATAATGTTTTTAGAGTCCCCCCCCCTCCTTAACAAGGCCTGTAAGCGGCATCCCTTCCTCTCCAGGCAACAGAGGTGAGCTCTTTGTGATGTCATGTCAGTTGCTCTCCACTTTCTCTGTGGAGGTAGGCCCACTGTCTGACTTATAATGTTTTTAGAGATCCCCCCCCCCCATAACAAGGCCTGTAAGCAACATCCCTTCCTCTCCAGGCAACAGAGGTGAGCTCTTTGTGATGTCATGTCCGTTGCTCTCCACTTTCTCTGTGGAGGTTGCCCACTGTCTGACTTATAACGTTTTTAGAGATCCCCCTGCCCATAACAAGGCCTGTAAGCGGCATCCCTTCCTCTCCAAGCAAAAGAGGTGAGCTCTTTGTGATGTCATGTCCGTTGCTCTCCACTTTCTCTGTGGAGGTAGGCCCACTGTCTGACTTATAATGTTTTTAGATATCCCGCCCCCCTCATAACAAGGCCTGTAAGCGGCATCCCTTCCTCTCCAGGCAACAGAGGTGAGCTCTTTGTGATGTCATGTCCGTTGCTCACCACTTTCTCTGTGGAGGTAGGCCCACTGTCTGACTTATAATGTTTTTAGAGTTCCCCCCCCCCCCTCCTTAACAACGCCTGTAAGCGGTATCCCTTCCTCTCCAAGCAACAGAGGTAAGCTCTTTGTGATGTCATGTCCGTTGCTCTCCACTTTCTCTGTGGAGGTAGGCCCCACTGTCTGACTTATAATGTTTTTAGAGATCCCCCCCCCCCCATAACAAGGCCTGTAAGCAACATCCCTTCCTCTCCAGGCAACAGAGGTGAGCTCTTTGTGATGTCATGTCCGTTGCTCTCCCACTTTCTCTGTGGAGGTTGCCCACTGTCTGACTTATAACGTTTTTAGAGATCCCCCTGCCCATAACAAGGCCTGTAAGCGGCATCCCTTCCTCTCCAAGCAAAAGAGGTGAGCTCTTTGTGATGTCATGTCCGTTGCTCTCCACTTTCTCTGTGGAGGTAGGCCCACTGTCTGACTTATAATGTTTTTAGATATCCCGCCCCCCTCATAACAAGGCCTGTAAGCGGCATCCCCTTCCTCTCCAGGCAACAGAGGTGAGCTCTTTGTGATGTCATGTCCGTTGCTCACCACTTTCTCTGTGGAGGTAGGCCCACTGTCTGACTTATAATGTTTTTAGAGTTCCCCCCCCCTCCTTAACAACGCCTGTAAGCGGTATCCCTTCCTCTCCAAGCAACAGAGGTAAGCTCTTTGTGATGTCATGTCCGTTGCTCTCCACTTTCTCTGTGTAGGTAGGCCCACTGTCTGACTTATAATGTTTTTAGAGTCCCCCCCACCTCCTTAACAAGGCCTGTAAGCGGCATCCCTTCCTCTCCAGGCAACAGAAGTGAGCTCTTTGTGATGTCATGTCGTTGCTCTCCACTTTCTCTGTGGAGGTAGGCCCACTGTCTGACTTATAATGGTTTTAGTGATCCCGCCCCCCTCATAACAAGGCCTGTAAGCGGCATGCCTTCCTCTCCAGGCAACAGAGGTGAGCTCTTTGTGATGTCATGTCCGTTGCTCTCCACTTTTCTCTGTGGAGGTAGGCCCACTGTCTGACTTATAATGTTTTTAGAGTCCCCCCCCCCTCCTTAACAAGGCCTGTAAGCGGCATCCCTTCCTATCCAGGCAACAGAGGTGAGCTCTTTGTGATGTCATGTCCGTTGCTCTCCACTTTCTCTGCGGAGGTAAGCCCACTGTCAGACTTATAATGTTTTTAGAGTCCCCCCCCCTTCCTTAACAAGGCTTGTAAGCGGCATCCCTTCCTCTCCAGGCAACAGAGGTGAGCTCTTTGTGATGTCATGTCCGTTGCTCTCCACTTTCTCTGTGGAGGTAGGCCCACTGTCTGACTTATAATGTTTTTAGAGTCCCCCCCCTCCTTAACAACGCCTGTAAGCGGCATCCCTTCCTCTCCAGGCAACAGAGGTGAGCTCTTTGTGATGTCATGTCCGTTGCTCTCCACTTTGTCTGTGGAGGTTGGACCACTGTCTGACTGATAATGTTTTTAGAGTCCCCCCCCCTCCTTAACAACGCCTGTAAGCGGCATCGCTTCCTCTCCAGGCAACAGAGGTGAGCTCTTTGTGATGTCATGTCCATTGCTCTCCTTTTCTCTGTGGAGGTTGGACCACTGTCTGACTTATAATGTTTTTAGAGTCCCCCCCCCGTCCTTAACAAGGATTGTAAGCGGCATCCCTTCTTCTCCAGGCAACAGAGGTGAGCTCTTTGTGATGTCATGTCCGTTGCTCTCCACTTTCTCTGTGGAGGTTGGACCACTGTCTGACTTATAATGTTTTTAGAGTCCCCCCCCCTCCTTAACAACGCCTGTAAGCGGCATGCCTTCCTCTCCAGGCAACAGAGGTGAGCTCTTTGTGATGT